>NC_074725.1:30788035-31088035 GCF_947242115.1 Biomphalaria glabrata | reverse complement strand
ATGTTGGCACCATTCCATCAAATTTCAGAAATTGATATTATATTCAGATGTAGGTTTTAAACCCATGAATAATTAGAGAAACTTTATATTTTGAAAGCGTATTGTGATAAACTTTTTATTATTCGAATATACAATATCACCACTAGGACTTCTACTCTCCCTTGTATCATATCATTTAGAAATTGAAAATCTGTAATTGCTTTTCCGTTAGTTATTATTCCATATCTAGATCTTCACTGCTTTGAACATTTTTTGTTTATTAGTTATTTATATACATTCATCAATATTGGGATTATCATTAAAGCAGATTACTAGTAGGGAATTGCTGATATTTAATCTAGGCTGCTTGGTGTCTAGAAGTGGGCAGTTTTTATGTTGCCTATAGAAATTACATGTCATTAAGTTGTTTGTACAATTAAATAGCTATTATGTTCCCCATTGAATTGGATTGTCATTATGTTGCATATAGAAAAAAACATTGCAATTTTTAAAAATCTAGGTTATAAATATATCAAAGAAACTGGAAATAGCAGGAAAGGTCAAAGGTCATAAATTGCTTGCAATAATGTGGAAACAAGCAAATGAGAAAGGAAGGTTACTCCTAATGATAATGGACCAAAAGTTAATAACTAAATGTATAAAGATTATTGGAGGCGTGGTGGCTGAGTGGTAAAACTCTTGGCTTCTGAACCGGAGGTCCACCCAGCTCTAATGGGTACCTGACATTAGTTGGGGAAAGTAAAGGCGGTTGGTTGTTGTGCTGGCCACATGACACCCTTGTTAACCAAACTTTATCTCATCTGCCCCGTAGACTGCAAGGTCTGAAAAGGGAACTTTATTTTATTAACATTATTAAAATCAGGTGACAAATTTAGTCGTGCTAATGTTCAACCAAGTTTAAAACTTAGGAGACATGAATGTAGAGGAAAGATACGACAAACTATCAAATTAAGCTGTCATTATGTTCACTTTGTGAAATCAATTTCCCCTCTTAAGTATGACTCTGAGCTCATGAGCATGTGGTTAGTTGTTTCCATAGTGCCCAAAGATTGTTTGTGCCTTAAAATAAATAAAAAAAATGTCATAGCTTTAAAACTGATTCATCAAGTTAACTCTAAGTAAGGGCCATGGGATGTTTTATTTATCCTTTTAAGAGGATTCCAAATTTCAGCGTGGGCGACTCATAAACATGCATTTCCACAGACTCCGTATTCTAACGCCCAAGCCTTTCGACTCATCCGTGATGCTTACTCCCGGCAGTTAGAGAGCGAGAGCAAGAGCAGAGCATCCAGTCCTTTAGTTGGTGTCAAAAGAAAAGAAAAAAACGAAGATTCGCCTCAGACTGTATCAGTGACTGTTTGAAAAAAACAACAAAATTCTGAGTGTATGTAATTTATAATGAAACTTTTTTTTTTGTTTCACTTATGGAGTAAATACTCTAAAAAATATACAACTTTATAAAATCAAATTGATTGATCTTCCCTTTTTTTTTTTTTTGGAGAACATAGAATATCTGTTTAAACCATTGTTTGTGTGCATGAGGACTAAATTACTTTAATTTAATACTAGTGATTGGCCAGAAAGAAATGGAGAAATACAGTTCACACATCTTGTGTGGTGCCCAAATTGTTCAACAGACTTAGGCATATTTATTGGCAAATATTAGAGAATGCAATGAAAGCTTTATGTTTACTTTTGTTTTTTGTTTTTTTTACATTTTTGTATTTTGCGGAACTAAAGAGTTTTACCATTATCACAGTGGGTATGTAGGACTAGATATGTTTTGTTGTTGGGGTGAGAGAAATTTGCATTTTTTTGTAAATGATGAGAGAGCTAAAGAGAAGGCTAAGCAAGTGAACTTAATTTTAACAGGATTCCAGTGATGGGGCAAAATTTGAGGATGTATAAGGGGGAATTTGTTTATTAGTTCATGACCTAGATCACAACAAAAACATGTTATAGGGAAATTTAAAAACAAAAATGGATTTGTAACTTAAACATGATTTTTTATATTTGTGTAAGAAAGCTGCTCATGTCCAACATTATAGCCTATTTGAACACATTACAGTAAATTGTATCCTGTTTTTGTAAGTGTAAACTTTTTAAAAAATATACATTATATAAACTGATTTGATAAATAGATTTTAACCAATTCGACTCTAGTAGGGTAGGACGCAGTGTTAAGAGCCCTAATACATTAGGATGCTAGCAGCAGTTTTTAAAACTTTTCTTTAAGAAGAACTCAGTATGTGATGATGTTTGTTTTTTTGTTTTTTTTAGTGAAATCTAAATGTATATCGCTTTTTTTTTAAATAATTTTTTGACACAAACGAACCCATGACCTCAGTATACAAGCCCCCACAGCTGGGAAATTAAGTATTTTAAAACCTTTTTGATATTCTAAAGGTATTAAAAGTATATATTTTTAGAAACTAGGCATATTGTTATATTATTTACAGCTGTTTATTTCTTTATAATTATTAGATCTTAATTATTTTTTTTTTAGATTTTTTTTTTATTCAGAGTTGCCGAAAATTGGGTAGTTGGGGTTTAGTTTAAAACTTTGCAAAATAAGTTTTTTGTTTTTGTTTTTTTTTTTATTTCAAGAATCAAGTCAATTTGTGTTTTATCAATGACCCAGAAGATTCAGTCAATTTGGGTTTTTTTCAATGACCCAGTAGATCCAGTCAGAATATTCAAAGACTCGAGTGAAAGTCGTTGGGTAGTAAGTGAGTGTACAACCCTCTTCATAACCATTCGAGATTCCAGCGAGATAGTAGCGTCCTTTCACTTTGCACACCAGCGGAATTCCAGAGTCTCCAAAACAAAGATTTCCAGCACCAAAGTCTGTGCAAATGGATCTTCGATCAATCACAATGCCTCTTGTTTTCCAAGCATACGAACAGATTTCATTGGGGATGATGTTTACTTTGCTATATCGAAGAAAATCACTCGAACGATTTATGTTGGAGTCTATGGTACCAAAACTTGAAATGTAACAGTTAGTAGCTGCGTTAAAATCTATATTGATATCAGGGAAGCAAATAGATCTTGAGTACGCATCAAATTTTACTGGCTTTTGCAACCGAATCAATGCAATGTCGTTCTCTTTGGTCAGGGGGTTGTAGTCTTCATGTTGGAATCGTTTGTTGATTGTAATGTCTTTTTCAAAACTATTTAAACTATTGACACCCCAAATCCCCATGTAAATACGTTGAGCATGAAGACTGCATCGTGCGATGGTCAATACCCAATAGTTTAGAATCAGAACACCGCTGCATGAAAACAACTTTAGATTCACATGCCAGGGAAACGATTTGATTGGTGCGATCTTAACGTCTTTACCCAAAATGCTGCTGGAGAGACTAACATCCATGATCCCACAGACAGAAGAGTTGAATTTGCTGGCTAATTTTGACTGTTTAACGAAATGACGAGATTTCTGGAAAGGTTTATGGATATAATTAGAATAATTCTTCTCGTACTCATAAAGACTGGCGCTAGGAAGTACATCATATGTGCAAACATCAGCTCTGAGAATCGCTGGTAACATCTAGAGAAAGAAACAAAGTCATGAGATTGAAATAAATTTGATTTACACGTACCTATTTCTCTAAAAATGTAGAGGTCTAAATTGTTGCTGTAAGTATTGATTTTGCTGTTGTCTTTGTTGTTAATGTTTTTGTTAAGTTTTATTGTTGATGCTGGAAGAATGGTTTTTGTTGTTGGTGGTGGTGATTTCAGTTGGGTTTTCTTATGATGGGTTTTTTGATGATGTTTGTTAAGGTTTGTGTCATTGATATTTCTGTTTTCTTTTTTCCAGTATTGTTTGTGTTGTTAAATTTAATGTAGGTGGTGGTGTTATGTTGATATTTGTAGCGTTGTTATTTTTTGTTTGAAAATGTTGCAGGAGTTGTTGATGATTTATTTACAAAGCTTATATCAACTCACTCTGTCTGTCTGGTATAAAGTTTGAGCATGTTTTTTCTCCCATTTCCCTTTCTTGGATCCAGTTAAAACTTTGCACAATCATCACAACTATTGAACCTGACAAGACATGAATCAATCAAAAAGTTAACCAATTAGTTAATTGTTCATGATTAATTATTTTCTTTGATATATATATATATATATATATATATATATATATATACATATACACGTTGAGAGAACTTTGACTATTCTGAGAAAGGTTGCACTTACAAATGAAATGAAGTCACTTAAATTAATAATTTAATTGTCTAAAATGTGGCAATAATGTTATAATGTGGTTTTTACCTGATTAATACTAAAATATACAAATATAACTGATTAAAAAAACAAACACCTTTGCAACCCCCTTGTAAGCATGTAACGTTTTAGACATCTGTACCAACAACAAAAAATATTATGGCTTAGATCTAGATTAGTACAGTAAATGTGCATGTAGTTATATACCTAGAATAGACTAGAAATTTTATCCTTTTAAGTGTCTTCTTTTGTCATGTTTTTTCGAGCTTGGATGTCACCCGGTATAGACCACACCCCACGCAACACCCTAGTGATGCCACTGATTATTATAATAGGAGTTGTGTTTTATACTATTTCAATATTTTAATAGATAATACTAATAGACTATGTACTAGATCTAGACTAGTGCTACACACTACAGTACACCGTACAGGGTAACAGTAGTATAGTTCATAAATAGTTGACTATTCAAACTATTGTACTAGTTTTAAAAAAAATGGTTGTTGTAAAATAAAAATATTAGGCTACCAGTAAAAATGTAAAAGTAGATTTAGTAACAGAAGTCATTGATCATATAAAGATAAGATCTAGAATCTAATAGTTAACATGCTCTATTAAAACATATTTTGTTTTTGTAAGTCACATATGTTACACTGATCTATATAGTCTATTTGAGAGCTCTTCTATTGAAAAGTTAAAATGCATTTGTAAGTTATTCCAGATTTTATTCTGAATCTGATGCGCACATTTTTTTATCTCTTGATTACGTCACTGGTTTTCCTGGCTGGCTCAGGCAACCCATTCCATGCTCTAATTGCTCTAAGGAATAATTTGTACAAATTGTTCCTAGCATATGGATCGAGGAAAGAATAAAACACGCTCATTAAATAAACCTACTAAAGCAGTTATACTAAAGTATCTAAAAAACCTAGTAATGAACTTTCAAAGTATTAGGAACAAATCAGCAGACTTAGAAATCGAATCTTGGAAAGTGAGAAGCCAGACATAAATGCAGGAACAGAATGATGTTCTTAATACTTCGTAGGTTAGAAGTGTTTGCATCCAGTAAGTCAAACAATCCTGATGTAAAATGAGGCAACCCACACGGTACACAGTGCCACGATGCATCTTTGTTGCCTAATACACAGGTGTATCCATATGGAGACATGATGCGTGGTACCATTCATCACAGGTGTCACATTGAATGGCTTTCTGTTTCATGGTGCATATTTTCGCTTGTAGGACTAAGTATATTTTTTAAAATTAGTTTGCAATAAGAATCTTTTTATCTTATAGATTATAGACGTTATTTCATGTGTCAATCTAGTCTAGCATGTTAATCAATGACTGAAACTCTGCTAAGTTGTTGGTTTTCCTGGCTGATTCAGGCAACCCATTCCATTCTCTAATAGCACTAGGGAAGATGCAGCTCTTGTAAGAATTTAATCTTTAAATATAGCGTTCTAGGCTTAATTTATTTAAAAATTAATGTTTCAAAATCTCCCAAATTTTCCACTTTTCCTTTGTTTTGTTCTATGTTCCATTATATAGTCACCACATTTCTGCATATCACTTCGTCTTCTTTTTTTATTCAAAAACGGCATTATGCATTAGTTGTAATTGTGTAATCTGGCGAAAGAAGCTTCTCGCGCCTCAAACTAATGAAGAATTACTTGAGGTCAACAACTCTCAAAGATAGATTGAAACATTTGGTATTTCTTGCTATTGAGCGTGATCTATGTAGGAAACAGAATTATTATGATATACTGTATGACTTTGCTACACGCAAGGCTCGTAAAGTAATTCTGTACGTAGTAAAGAATATTAGAATGATTAAAATGCATAGACGAATTTATTTTCTAATAAAAACTCTTAAATGTCACTTATTATCCGCTTCCCTGCCCAAACTTAGCCCCGCGAAATCTGTGTTACGACACAAGACTCTTCACAAATAATAAGACACTTTCAGGTTTTAATCTAAAAATACTTTAATATGATCACAAATTACGTAAACATCCTATTTTCCAACTCTCTTCATATCCATCCCTTCCGGCTTCCACCTTTTTGAATCCCACTTCCATTCAATATCCAAATTCGCACCGTTTTCATTCACACCATGCTGCGCTACGACCGTAACACAGAAATAAGAGAGTGATCTTTCCTTTACTTCTTCTTCTCGTCCAAACTCTTGAGGAAAGAGGAGAATTATATAGATAGATAGATAATATATTTTATGATCAATAGAAAAATTCTTTCTATGGCGTCTGTCGGACGTCGTCCATAATTATTCCTATACCGGTAACAAAGGATCCCAAACCAAAGGAAATGAATAACTTTAGATTTGTTATTGTTTCATTTACTTCCATTGTGGATTCCAAAATGTTTTAGAAAAACTTTTTTTCTTCTTAATTGCTTCTTATATAGCGCGACTGTTATGCCTAGCACAGAAAAAATGATGAAAATAACAGAGTGTAGAATAAATAAATGAGACTTAGACCAGCTCACATCCCAATTACACGAAAAAGGACGCCTATTAAAAGCTATCTCGACATGACCAATGCATAATTTTTCAACTTAGAACCGGACACAACAGTATGAGACGACATATGTTCCGGAAGCTTAAAGTCGGGACAAGCGAAACCTGCTGACCATGTCCTTCAAAGCTGCATACCCGGTACTATATCAAGAGGCCCGAAAAAGACTCTGGCCCAAAAACTTTCTTATAGAAGAAAAACTATAATGAGAACTGCCTAATCTGAAAACCACTGCGCGGTTCATCTCAGATGTAGGATTACTGATCCGAGCTGCCTGAACTGGAAACCACTGCGCGGTTCATCTCAGATGTAGGATTACTGATCTGAACTGCCTGATCTGGAAACCACTGAGCGGTTCATCTCAGATGTAGGATTACTGATCTGAACTGCCTGATCTGGAAACCACTGCGCAATTCATCTCAGATACAGGATTACTGATCTGAACTGCCTGATCTGGAAACCACTGCGCGGTTCATCTCAGATGTAGGATTACTGATCTGAACTGCCTGATCTGGAAACCACTGCGCGGTTCATCTCAGATACAGGATTACTGATCTGAACTGCCTGATCTGGAAACCACTGCGCGATTCATCTCAGATGTAGGATTACTGATCTGAACTGCCTGATCTGGAAACCACTGCGCGATTCATCTCAGATGTAGGATTACTGATCTGAACTGCCTGATCTGGAAACCACTGCGCAATTCATCTCAGATGTAGGATTACTGATCTGAACTGCCTGATCTGGAAACCACTGCGCAATTCATCTCAGATGTAGGATTACTGATCTGAACTGCCTGATCTGGAAACCACTGCGCGGTTCATCTCAGACATAGGATTACTGATCTGAACTGCCTGATCTGGAAACCACTGCGCGGTTCATCTCAGATACAGGATTACTGATCTGAACTGCCTGATCTGGAAACCACTGCGCGGTTCATCTCAGATACAGGATTACTGATCTGAACTGCCTGATCTGGAAACCACTGCGCGGTTCATCTCAGATGTAGGATTACTGATCTGAACTGCCTGATCTGGAAACCACTGCGCGGTTCATCTCAGATACAGGATTACTGATCTGAACTGCCTGATCTGGAAACCACTGCGCGATTCATCTCAGATGTAGGATTACTGATCTGAACTGCCTGATCTGGAAACCACTGCGCGATTCATCTCAGATGTAGGATTACTGATCTGAACTGCCTGATCTGGAAACCACTGCGCGATTCATCTCAGATGTAGGATTACTGATTTGAACTGCCTGATCTGGAAACCACTGCGCGATTCATCTCAGATGTAGGATTACTGATTTGAACTGCCTGATCTGGAAACCACTGCGCGATTCATCTCAGATGTAGGATTACTGATCTGAACTGCCTGATCTGGAAACCACTGCGCGGTTCATCTCAGATGTAGGATTACTGATTTGAACTCTCCGACATGTAAAATGAGAACGAAAAAGAAGAAACGGGGATGGGTGGGGGATCTCTGATAGAAGGTTTTCTGTGCTGCCTTTTGCGCTCAGCAAACACAACTCTGCTCAAGTCGGGTGTTTGAATTTTGAGTTTTTGGCACATCAGCTCGCTTTAGGCCATGTCGTGCCCGTAATCCCTAAAAGGTTACTCTTCGTACAACAAGAGCTAAGTTTTACTTAGTTAAGTCATTAAAAACAAGGTCTATTCACAGTTAAAATAGAAAAGGTAGTAAAAATGTAATAATTTAATAAAAATCTTTTGTAAATATTATATGTTCACAATTTCACAAATCAAATCTTCGTAGACAGCCCCACCTCCCGGGCAAAGCCCAGTACCTTCCCGAGGTCGACTCTATCGAGCAGTGTCCTTAAGTTGAGCACTCTAAAAAACCTCCCCCCTAATATTCTGGTATCTGGGGCAATCAATGAGGATATGTTCCACGGTGAGACGAGAGTCACAGAACTCACAAAGTGGGGGCTCCTCTCTCTTCAGCACAAAGGAGTGCGTGATATAGGTGTGGCCAATCCCAAGTCTGGACATGATCGTGCTTCCACGTTTTGTAGTTACTTAGGTGTTGAACCTCGGATTGAGCTCGAGGGCTCTAGCCTCCTTAAGCCAACACACTAACCATTGTGCAAGAAAAGTGCTTGTGAAAATAGAAGGTTTTATAGTTATTTATTTTTAGTTTAAAACTTTAAAGCAAATTATAAACTCAACTTAAACCACCACATCCGCTAAGTACACTTTCTTTCCCTTGTTCGAGGTAACAAATAAAATAATTAATTACCAATAGTTAATTAACAATTGGTTTTTTTTTATTATTATTATTGATTCTTGTTTTCTTAAGTAAACGAAAAAGTGTACACAATTTCAGCTTGATCCGACATAGGGAGTGAAATAGCGTGTATTGACTTTTTGAGTGAGTGAGTTGGTATACGTTTTGTAAAAAGGGCAACAAAGATTACAATTTTTAAGAAAAATGTCCTGCTTTACTGTTAGTGAAAAGGCCTTGTCAATGTTTTAACATGCTCTCTTTTGCAGTATATTAAGTTGCCTGTAATGGCAATCTAAATATTGAAAAAATAAACGGCAAAAAAAAAAAAAATGCTTCTAGCAAAGTCATTGCTAGCAAACAAACTTCATTCAGGCAACTGTTCGAGAGAAACAATAGCAAGAAGGCCAGGATTTTGAAGTTTTTCTATTAAGAAGGAGATATAAGATACCGTTTTCAAAACAAAAAATCCTTTGTTTCTCTGACAATCAAAACATTGAATCGCTTTGATCTACTGTGGATATTTCACAATATGTTTGGATGAAACTAGTGTTAAGGCATATTTTGTTTTTAGAATTATAATGTATTTTTAATGTACAAATTGTAAGACAAATTTCCCCATGGATAATAAAGATTATTATTAGATCCAGTCAATTTGTGTTGTTGTTTTTTTTCAATGACCAGTCAATTAGGGTTTTTTTCAATGACCCAGTAGATCCAGTCAGAATATTCAAAGACTCGAGTGAAAGTCGTTGGGTAGTAAGTGAGTGTACAACCCTCTTCATAACCATTCGAGATTACAGCGAGATAGTAGCGTCCTTTCATTTTGCACACCAGTGGAATTCCAGAGTCTCCAAAACAAAGATTTCCAGCATCAAAGTCTGTGCAAATGGATCTTCGATCAATCACAATGCCTCTTGTTTTCCAGGCATACGAACATATTTCATTGGGGATAATTTTTACTTTGCTATATCGAAGAAATTCACTTAAGCGGCTTTTGTTGGTGTCTACAGCGCCGAAACTTGAGATGTAGCATTCAGAGGAAGCAGAAAGATCTAAATTGACGTCAGGGAAGCAAATAGGTCTTGAGTATGCATCGAAGGTTACCGGCTTTTGTAACCGGACCAAAGCAATGTCGTTCTCTTTGGTCAGTGGGTTGTAGTCTTCATGCTCGAATCTTTTGCTGATGATAATGTCTTCTTCGTAGTTGTTGAAACTGTTGACACCCCAAATCCCCATGTAAATACGCTGAGCGGGAGGACTGCACCTTGCGATGGTCAATACCCAAAGGTTTAAAATCAGGACGCCGCTGCACAAATCTAGCCTTCCCGTAAACAAAGTCACGTGCCAGGGGAACGATTTGATTGGGGCGAGCTTAACGTCTTTACCCAGAATGCTTCCGGAGAGACTAACATCCATGATCCCACAGACAGAAGAGTTGAATTTGCTGGCTAATTTTGACTGTTTAACGAAATGACGAGATTTCTGGAAAGGTTTATGGATAAAATCAGAGTAGCTCTTCTCGTACTCAGGAAGACTGGCGCTTGGAAGTACATCATAGGTACAAACATCCGCTCCGAGATACCCGGATAATGCCTAGAAAAATAGAGGAATTCATTACATGCAATCAGTTGAACAGAATGGGATACGTAAAACAGGTTACAAGACAAACAAGGTTACTAAGACAGTTTGTGTGGAGACACAAACTCAAAATTGGCCCCCGAAGTGGTCCACCCAGGCAGGCTTCAATATTTTCAGAAAGAACATCCGAATGAAATTATATCAAAGACAAATGAGAGATAAGAATGGAGAAAGAAGGTTAACGGATCTTGTGTAGTGCACCAACTTTCCCGGATAGGTAAAAGTGATGTAAAGTTAGATGTGAACCTGGCCTAACTAGTTCCCCTTTCAGACCTTGTGGTCTATAGGGCAGATGATGTAAAGTTCATCTGTTTTTGTGGCCTACGGTTAACGAGGGTGTCATGTAGCCAGCACAGCGACCAATCGCCTTTACTTTTCCCCAACTAATGTCAGGTACCCATTAGAGCTGAGTGGACTCAGAGGCGCCCAAAGATTCCAAAGTTGAAAATCCCAGTCTTCACCAGGATTTGAACCCGAGACCCCCGGTTCGGAAGCCAAGCGCTTTACCGATCAGCCACCGCGCCTCCCCTGGCCTAACTGATGTCTTACAACCAATCTATCAATTTAAAAAAGTTCATGAAAATGAAGTTTACAAGATTACTATTCGTTTTAAATTAGGTCTAACTTATAATGCTTTCTAATTAGTTTTTTCTCTTTAAAAAACTGCTTGCATAACTGATTTTAAAATTAGATTTTTCGCTTTCAGAAAAAAAAAAGTAGCCGTTGCATCAGAATTTTGAATGGTCTAAAATATTGTGATGTCGGATTTTCAATATCTTTTCTAGTTTACGAGATCTAAACGGGACGGACGGACAGACGGACAGACATTTCGCACAAAACTAATAGCGTCTTTTCCCCTTTCGGGGGCCGCTAAAAACCATTTTTGACTATGATAAAATATTTTTTTTAAACCCATATGTTACGTGGGCAGCATAGTGTGAATGTGGAATGTGTGTTGAAAGGGGAGAGAAGATGGAATCCGAAAATGGAGTAATGTAATCAAAGTTATTGTTGACACATTATTAATTGTAACTCAAGATTAAAGTCATCATAATCTACCATATATGAGTCTGTTATTGTATCATTAAAAGTCTCTTCTGTACGTAGCACCATATTATGTGATATAGATTATAGACAATCCCTTAAATTGATTTAGGCTTATAGATGGCTATGGCTGATGATCGTGCGCTACGCAACCGGGCAGTCGTTCGGATTTCTCGATGGTCCCGAGTTCAAACCCTGCCCGCTTCCATCCCCCGTCATCCTGCGAAAGATTTGAACTAGGAAGCTAATTATATTTAACACTGAAGCAAAATCGTGCATTAAAAAAAAAAAAGAAGCCAATTGTCTTAATCATGTAATCCGCCATTATCTTCAAGTTTTTTTTTGTTTTTTTTCCTAATCTCAATATTGAATGCGTAAGGATATATGTACAAATAATAATACACTATTTTACTTACATTTATAGGCCTACATTGTTACATTGGTGTAAAAGAGGCGTACTTTTTTTACAATTATTATAACGCTTTGCTTAATTCATTTTGAAAATTAAAGGATTAGCTTTTGGAAAACATTTGTAAAATCCGTTTCATTTAAACTCATTCTGTCTGTCAGGCCAAAAGTTTGTACACGTCATTTCTGCGACGTCCAATCTCGGATCAAGCTGAAATTTCGCACAATTATATCTTTTACCTCTCTTTACCAAGAGGCCAGAACAAGACTCTGGCCCCGAAACACCCCAATAGAGACGAAACTATATGGAGAGCTCCCTGATTTGGAAACCACTGCGCAGTTCATCTCATATACTGGTCTAGTAATCTGAACGCTCCAACATAAAAATGAGAACGAAGAAGAAGGAGTATTTCTTTTATTTGAAAACACATGAATCAATATACAAAATTAAACAATTAGGTAATTAATTATTTGTAATAAATTGTTTTGTTTGGTATTTCAAACAAGGGAAAGAAATAGTACTTGACTGAAGTGATGGTGTAAGCTGAATTATTGCCCTTTAGATTAGCTTGTCGTCAGAGTGAACACAAACATGAAATAGAAACAATAGATAACTAGACAATCTTCCACATTCAGGACTCTTCGCTAGCAGAGTGGTTACCGCGTTAGCTTGAGAAGCCTGAGAAGGCTTTAACCCACAAGTTCGACTTCAGGTCGTTCCGTTTTTTTTTTTTAAACACTATTGAAAAAGCGATCACCCAGACACCCCGTTCTTTCTCCCCTACCTCTTTTCCATCTAGTCCAAACAAAGTGATTGGATCATAGCGTATTGAGAACGCTAAAAGTATGACATTGCGCTAAACAAAAAAACAATTGGTAACAAAAATATTTCGAATCGCACTGCTTTTGTATTGTTAGTCCAGATCTGTTACATATTCTATTACATGACTAATCGAATCGTATACACTCAATATAAAGGATATATTTTTGTGAGTATTTTTTTATATTTTATTTCGCTTGTTAACGTCACGGACGGACTGTCAGAATACACGATCTAATAGCAGCTTCTCCTCTTACGGGAAGCGCTAAAGAAGACAACATACATATTAAAAAAGGCTCGCATTTAATTGATCAAACATGTCAGTGAATCATACAAAATGAAATGAAAGAGTGACGGAAATAAACGAAGAACAGCCTTCCTTAGACAAGTCTAAAAATAAGATAATGCCAGAGAACAGAAGAGGAAAATAGTTCATTTGCAAAAGTCAAAGGGCAGGTGCCTCAAAGGCAGATCAAGAATACGATGGCTTGATGGTGTAGAGGCAGCAGTGGTGTAGCTAGGAATTTGCCGTCATGGGGGGGGGGGCTTGACCCCTTTAGGGGCCCTTGCATTTTGACATTCAACATCATGACATGAGAATGCGACAACACATGTTCCGGAAGCTCAAAATTGGAACCAGTGAAATCTGCCCATGTGGAGTATCACCAGAAAATGCCAAAACTGCTCTCTCTACCAAGACGCCCGTATAAGACACTGGCCCCAAAACACCACATTAGAAAGAAAACTATATGGAGAGCTCCCTGATTTGGAAACCACTGCGCAGTTCATCTCATGTATTGGTCTAGTCATATGAACACTCCAACATAACAATGAGAACGATGAAGAAGAAGAAGATGACCTGAGATAATGGCGTAATATTTAATATTTTTTTTTAATGTCGAAGCCTCATTTGGGAGCCGACCTCATTTAGGGTCCAGGGCCCAGGGGGATTTTCCAATTCTCTCACCCATCCCCGCACCATAGCTACGCCACTGAGAGGCAGATCTAAAGCAACTAGAGCTGGAGACGAGAGAGACCTGAAAGGAAGTATGTGTTGAAGCAACCCACAACCCTCCATAGGCTGTATCGCCAAGGGTTGAATGGGTGGTTGGTATTTGATTGTTGAAGGGATGGTACCTATGTATTAGGTTGGATGGATGGATGATTGGTTAGATGGTTGGTTGTTTGGTTGGATGAATAGTTGGTATTTGGTTGGTTGGATGGATGGTTTATTGGTTGAACGTATGGTGGGGTTGGTTGGATGGTTGGTTGGGGTTATGGTTTGGTTAAAGTTTTTTTGTACTTCTAGTTTTAGAGCACTCTAGAACTTATCTACACTCTATTATAAAAGAATAACAACTGTACACCAATGTAATAAAAAAAAAGTAAAACCTAGCTCTAAGTTTTTTTTGTATTTATCTTTAGACATCGCCCATACATTTCAACTCCATACATTCCATACTACAAAATTCAGCATTTTTAGAATAATAAACGCTTAATACAGAGGCTCATAATTTGGAATACATATGTGAATCTTGTAAATTAATAGCAATATAGGCCTACTAGATATTAGCTTTAGAAAAATTATAGAAAACACAATAGTAAATTATTAATAAATTATACAACTAAGTTAATCACAAACGAAGACAGGTTTCCAGAGCAATTGCTAACTATTGTAAAAAAAAAAAACAAAAGTTAAACTCTATGGCCTTATTACATTTTCGGGGCTTGTAAATACCTTCTTTCATGGAACAGTACCAGAAAAAAAGAGGCAGACAGAGAAAGCGATGGGAAGACATCAAAATAATGGACTGGCCTGCCATTGATAGAGGCTCTATCCAAGACAAAGACAGAGAGGAATGGAGAACTATGGTTGACAAATCTTGTGTGGTGCCCCAACGGTACAACATACTATGGGATAGGTGAAAGTAATTGTTCAGTTTCATGAATGAAAAGAAGAATGAAGAAAGAATAAAAGATTGAATGAATGTACCTGTATATTGTAGCCCCACTCCCCCCCCCCCCCAAAAAAAAAAAAGAGACAAAAGCCTAAGGACTCTTAGGGTGTAAAAAGCTCGACATTGGATGTGAAATAAAATTATTTTTTTTTTAAATCTGAGGAATCTTTAATATTCTTGGTTTATAAAGGAACACCCGAAACATGTAAAGCTTTAATCGTATTCTTGTTATTAAAAAATTACCAACAATAACATGTTTTAGATAAATCTTCGCTCTCATTAATACAGAATATAAACTCCAACAGCATTAGGATAAGATACTTAAATCTAAGATATTTAACCTCTCACTGATACAGAAAGAAAACATTACCAGTAAAAATGTTAATGTACAAGTAGGTACAAGTGTCATTCTTGTATTCTAGATGTAGATCTAGATCTAATAGTCAACGCGATTTCCTTGGTTGTAGCCTATATTGATGAAACAGTGCAAATAGTAAGAACTCTTCTATCAAGTGAAACAAAAATGCATTTCTTGGTGTTTTAGTTTTAGACTTTTACTCTGATGCGCATTTTCATTATGATCTATTTATAAGTCTATGGATCCATTCCATCGGCGTAACTAGGGTCGGTGTCATCAGGTGCGGTTAGCTCAGAGTGCCCTCCCCCCATCTGCTCTCTTAAAACATTTACCAATAAATACTATCATTAGTTTATTCTTTTTATTGAACCAATACAGTGAGCTGATTACCTACTTTTACTGATTGTTGAGTGTCTATTGTTTTAAAAAAATCCCATAGTTTATAAAATGTATTCAATAGTTATTGTATATTTTATAATGTCAGTTTATTAAAAATTAGAAACAGACTTAACGTCGCATACATATGTTTCATTTGTTAGACGTTAGTACGGAGACGGAACAAATGCTCCTTCTTCCCTAGTGCTATTAGAGCATGGAATGAGTTGCCTGAGCTAGTCAGGAAAACCAGTGGCTTGGCAGAATTTAAGTCATTGGTTAATATGCATGACTGAATGCATGACGCGTAGGGCGTAATCATCTTCTTTTGTGAAGTAACGTCTGTATTATATAAGATAAGATAAGAACGGTATAACATTATGCTGTGTTTGTTCAGAACTCGACTATCATCTAAATCAGTGTTTCCCAAACTTTTGGCTAGAGTGTACCCTTGTATAATTTTTGTTACGCTGAGTACAGAGTACCCCTCGCCTTGCATCTATGAGAAGACTGAACATAATAACTGGATATTTCTGGTGTTTTGATGTAAAACGATTGACAGTATGGACAACACACCCGCCATCTTGGAACTTAATAACGAGCCTAAGCCTAAGGCTTTAACCGAACAAATCACTAGTGCAAAACGTATCACCGCCCACTCGTTGACCAGGGAACATGAAAAGCACTAAGATACCTGTGTGTAGTCGCTGAATGAACTCTTTATGTTGTGTCTGTTGTATTTATGTGTATTTTTCTGTTGTGTTGTCTTTATATGAGAAAAGAGTCCTTGTAATCACAACAAATTTCCGTAAGGATCAATAAAAATTTATATTTATTAAAAATGTTTGTAAAATGTTTTACATGTTTCGGATGTTCCGTCAGAGTTGAAGATAGTTTACTTCCTAATCCAAACCTCCCGCAGGACGACGGGGGATGGGAGCGGGTAAGGTTTGAACCCTCGACCGTCGATAAATCCGAACGACAGTCCAGCGCGCAAACCGCACGACCAGGCAGCAGCTATAAAGCAGTCTTACTCTTAGTCGATTTAAAAAAAGAAAATCAGCGTAGTTAATGAGGTGCCACGCGTACCCCCCTCCAAAGTCTTCCCGTGCCCCTGGGGGGTACGCGTACCCCACTTTGTCGTTAAGAAAGACGCACTGTATGTGTCTGATCTCATGCATAGAAATACATCAGACTATATAAATATAGGTAGGTGTGCATATTCTTCTTTCGTAACTTCACTTTCAGAAATTTTAGTTGCATTGAAACTGTGACCTATATATTTTCTACTCCAGCAACATAGCCTATTTAGTTTGTATAAAACCATAGACTATAAATAAAAAAACATTTTGAACAGTACACTTTTACTTGCTTATTCTATCAGATATTTTTAAATTTAAAAAAGATAATACGTCACTAGGGGAGCTCAAACCACCAACCTTTCAGTTAACTGCTAATTAAGCTGACCGATTGTGCCACAGAGACACTTGCGAATTTAGTTGGAAAAAAAAAGTAACAAACTAGAACTTTAAAAATCATATTGTATTTAAAATATTATATTTTTTTTTGTCTTTAGAAAATGACAGGCGTTCCTGCAAAGATAAAGCGAAAATTAAATAGAGTTTACAGTGAGCTTCACCATTACGGAGTAATTTACAAATACTCCTTCTTCCCTAGTGCTATTAGAGCATGGAATGGGTTGCCCGGGCTAGCCAGGAAAAACAGTGACTTGGCAGAATTTAAGTCATTGGTTAATATGCATGACTAAATGCATGACGCGTTGGACGTAATCATCTTCTTTTTTTGAAGTAACGTCTGTATTATATAAGATAAGATAAATGTTTTCATCCCTTCACCTGCCAATGAGAGCGATACACCTGGCTTAGTGTCTCTAAGTCCCACGAACAGACCAATTACTGCGTGGATGTCCGCCCATCTTTTTAAACTCATGAAGAGTTTGCAAGCTAATAACAGGAATTACTGTAACTGCAGTTTGAGTATAGTTTTAACAGTGAAAAGTAAAAAGTCTAACTTTAAAATGTTGGAATTGAAAATGATTAACGATTGAAATGGGTGTGACTGGCAACACTATTGCAGACTCCTTGGCCCACCAGGGAGGGCAAATTCCACCCACCGAACAGGTGTAAATTTTCATCATGCTCTGGCTATAACGCTAAAAAAAAACAGAAATGGAAAAGTGGTTTGAGTGCTGGGACAAGTCCAAAATAGCCCGTGGAGTCTGGGCGCGCATGAGGCGCCCTGACCGCACTTCCCCTTGGTGGAGGCTGTCCAGGCCTGAGCAAGCACAGTATAGCACAGTGCAGGACAGGCCACCGTCCTGTTGGCTCATATTTCTCACGGCTATGGCCAAATTTCGATTTACGGTGCCCCCGCTGCGGAGAAGAAGAGGAAACCGTGTCTCATATTCTGTTTGACTGCCCCAGACTTGCTAATCTCCGTCTCGACAGGTCTGGGAAACCAAAATTCTCGACCTGTATGGCGACATGTATGCACTACGCAAGACATAGAGTTGAAGCTAGGTGCTGAAACAAATGATACATACATATATTAAACATAAATAAATAACAGCACCAGGGACCAAGTTTTTTTAAAGAGAGAAAGTAGTAAATTAAAATGCTACGAAAATAAGGGCATGTCTTGTGACCTTTGACCACTGGGGTGGTAATTTGCATACGGGCGAAATGACTCTGGATCAGAAGAATGTTTTTTTGGACATTCCGATGGTCTAGAGGTTAGTTTCGCTTGGTGCGTTATCGCTAGGCGGTGGTGTCGAATCCAATGTCACGGGTTCGAGCCTCGGTCGGCGCATGCCCTTATTTTCGTAGCATTTTAATTCACTACTTTCTGCTGTTATTTATTTATGTTTATGTACGCAAGACAGCAGGGTTTCTGTCCAGGGCTTTTGCAAGAGAGGTTTTGAGACTCTCAGGCTCTCACCCAAATGGAGTTTGATGACAATGATGGTGAACGACTGAAATCCTAAATGATTTTTTACAGTTGGTGATAGAACAAGAAACAAAAGCAAGCCTACGTCGCTGGCATTATAAACGCTAGGTGTGTGTGAGTGGTTGACTATAAGTATTACACGTATCCCTTTTTCTTTCATTATCAATCTTTCGCCACCCATCCCCGTTTCTTTAAATATCCAACACCATGCAGAGCAGATAATATCCTACAAAGCGATTAATCAATTTTTTATTATTTTTTTTTTTGTTTGGATACCTCAGCTTTTTAGCTTTTGACTTCAGTTGTCGAGCTGTTTACATCCTAGGAATCCCTGGGCCTTTGCCTCTTTTCTTTGCCTCTTTATCGGGCATTGCCTCTTTTTTGGGCTATTGGCCTCTTTATTTTTTTTTTTTTTTTTTTTTTTTTTTTTTTTAAATAACAAAAAGATGCATATTTTATTAGTAAGCGTACAAATTATGTATTTACATTTTAAAGTACAATGATTGCAAACATGGTAATGCAAATAGTTACATTTAGGTTGTCATAATATTTTAACGTTTAAAATTGCTTTGTATATGGTGTCATTTTTTCCCAATAGCATATAATGATTATTTTTAAATTTAAGGCTCTTAAAATATATGTGGTGAGGATGTCAACAATAGGTAATTAAATAGAAACAATCAAAAAGTGAAAGTAGAAACTTAAATGATATTAAAACATTTTAAACATCGTAGTCACATTTTTTTGCACTTTGTCTACATTGCTTATGGTTGTTTCCCTTGTGCTTTGCTATATTACCCCAGTTCTTTATATTAACTTCTATCAAACGTGCATACACATCTATGTGTGTACACACTTATGCGAACATACGCATTTAAACATTTATATTGTTTCTTTTGTTGTCTCCCTTTTTATGACAATTTTTGATTTCCTCTCTTGAGATTTGGAAAACTACTTCCTCATCATCAAGGTGGAAATCCTGTCGGCTAGAGTCAGTATATCGGGAGTTTCTGTTTTGAGACCATTTCTCTGCGGCTTTTTTTTTTTTTGGTCACAGGGGCCAATTAGAGTCGTACTGAAAGTTATTTTATATGTTTCTATATATATGTGTATATATATACTTTTTTTTTCTTGAATATTTTCCCCCTTTTTTTTTTATTTTTCCTCTTCCCCTCTTAAATATATTATCTCTCTGTAGACTGCACAAGCATGCGCAATATTGACAATAGTGGTGGAGAATTTTTTTTTTTTAACATTAGTAAAAAACTCTGACATATGAAAAAAAAAAAAGATGAAACTACATACTTATTTAGTAACAATTTGGTGTAGAAGCTTGTTGAAATATGAGGTTATGTTGATGCTCAATATAAGAACAATAGAAGATGTGCAATGTCTGTATGGAGATGAAAAGTCTGCAAGGTAGTAAGAAATAATATATTTGTATGTAAACTGCACAGGTATGCACAATACGGATAGTGGTGGTATTTTGGCAATATTCGTAAAGAAGTAACTAATTGTTAAAAAGTACAAATTTATACAAAGAATTGTTTGTGTAGATATCATGTGGTCATGCTTGATTCTCAATATAGGAAAACAGAAGAAAAACAGTGTTGATATACTCTTCTTTCCCTTTACTTGGGTTTTCACGTGTTCGCTCCTGGTTCCTTATTGTGCTTCCGTCCCTTGACTTGCCGGCCTAATGTTCCATTTCGATATGATTCTCTGTTTTAATCGAATGAGATCTCTCGTTTTCTCCTGCCTAACTCGCTCGTCTTTGTAGATCAAAACTGAAGTCTCTACAGTCACAAGGTCAAGGCGTGGCCTTTGTGATTGTGTACTGTCTTGAATTGTCTTAACCCTTGTCAATTTCAAGGGGCGAACCCTTGTCAATTTCAAGGGGCGATCACTGTTTTTTTTTTTTTTTTTTTGGAGTACTAGCTTTTTTAATTATATGGTTACAGGGTCTTTAAATATATAAAAAGGATAATTTGGGATATATATCTATACACACTCGCATACACTTTTTCATATATATATATATATCTTTAAGTTAATGGACAATCCTGATATATTTAATTAGCGCTATATTGTTTCACTGTGCGTTCAATAGGATTGCACAATTTACGATGCGACCATCTGAAAAATTAATAGTAATTCAGAATGCGGCCTCGTGACTAGCATATTCTATTCAAGAGTGAAATCTGCTGGAGGTGATTTAGCCAATCGTATATTTTATTTTAAAAATAAAACCACTCGGATTGCCTCTACTTCCTCCGTCTCCTCACTAAAGGAGGAGAGGAACGATCCTCAATGATCAGTGAAACTGTTGCGAGAGCAAGCAACTGTTTCGTGATCGACTTCACGCTCAGAAGTAGAGACTCAATCTCGTCATCGTGGCTTTCGGGCCGTCCAGATTAACTCGACGTCTCGGCAAGACTACCTTTAGAAGTGATCCCTAAAAGTATGATCTTAAAGAAAATGTGGGTTTCTGACATTAAGTATGTAAAAATTTTTGTTTTAATTTTGATCTTTTATACCTAAATATTTTTTAATATTTATATTTAAAAGAAAAAGAATTTTTTTACTATTTTGTTTAATTATTTTCATTTTATTTATATTTTATAAATAAAAATTAAATTTAAATTTTGTTAAAGTATTATCACTGATCAAAGTAAAATTTTAACGCTTTTACTCTTTACGAGGGATGACTGAGTTGTCCCAGTTTTCAAAATATACTAAAAGGGAAGTAATCAGTAAATATATTTTAGTGTTCTTTCTTAAAATCCCTTGTAAAACGGACAAAGAAATTGTTAATATGAATGATTAATTAATATGGTTAATTAATTTAAAAGGAACTATTTAAAGTAAATAACGCCGAAGAAGTTAACTAAAGCCTGTTTAATGTTTAAAACATCCAAAAAGTTATACAATTGGTATTGCAATAGTGTAAGGGAGATCACCCTATTTTTGGCTTATACGTCTTTACAGATATGGGTTATAGTTCATAGTTCATAGTTTTCCTCTGCAGAAGATGGTAGCGCAAAATATGCTTCGCTGATCTGTTTCATTTTATATGGGAAATTAACATTTTCTTTCTGTTCTATACACTAGTACTACTAACTAATATACTACCAATACATCCTGCGATTGTAACGGCAATAGAGGGGAGAAATTGTATGCGATTTTTTGTTAGTTTGGACTGGACAGCGCATTTTGACATAAATGCTGGATTCAGGGCCGGCTTTAGGCCACTGCAATGTATGTGACCGCAGAAGGCCTCCCACTTTCATAGGCCCAGCTCTAATTCTAGGTGTAAATTATTAAATTAAGCCATTATACCTTATAACAGGTTTCCTTCCAAGGCCTCCTAGAAATTATTAAAATCTCCTAAAAAATTGACAAAATTGTCATTTTAAATACATTTTCTACCGAATACCGCCAAAACCCCGGTAGAAAATTTAGCTTATCTGCCAACTAATGAAATATACGCAGTTTTCCCAAACTACTTTGTTGCAATCAGAATATTTTTAACAATAATGGTAACTGTGGTGTAGAATATTTGCATTACACAAATAACAAACTAGTGTTTAAGAAGGAAGACATATTAGGAACTCCATTTATTACCTAAACACAAGCGGTGTTGCACTGACGCGCTAGTGTGCAAATGTACATATAATACTATTATGTTACATCTCTCTTCTTTAATTCAGAAAATCTATTTATCAGAATAACTAACAAACTAGTCAACTAAAAAGTCTAATCAGTTCATCACAAATCAAGTCTCTTGGGTTTGTTAACTATTCTGCCTGAGCGTGTTACGTAAGGTTCATGTGGTCTAGCGGTGTTAGAAGAAGCAGTGTGTAGTGGCGGCTCTACATCTAGCGTAGTTTGTAATCTTGGACTCTCTAGATCTAGTGGTTCTGGTTGTTCTGAGATGTCATCTGGAAAGTCATAATTATTGTCAAATCTGTTTGCTTTCTCAGAAGACTTTCTGATGTGTTTTCTGTTTTTTCTGTAGACCTTATTTCCACTTTTGACATTATATGATCTAGGCTTAGAATGCTTCGAAACTACTGTTCCTGGTTTCCACTTAGAATTAAATTGCATTCTGACTGCCGTTCCGTCTTGATGTGGATTATGACTCTTAACTCATTTCCTCTTATCATAATAATGTTTCTGAGACTGTTTCTCGGAGTTTCTTCACCACCTTGAGATCTGGTGTCTTAGTAGTCCTAGGCATTAGCGGTTCTGACACATTTTGATTCTGGTGTTCAGCACACCTGCTACAATCCCTAACTGCCACTTCAATGTCTACATTCATGCCAGGCCAATACATGACTTCTCTGGCTCTCTGCTTACACTTGACTATTCCTAAGTGAGACTTGTGAATCAGATTTAGCATGTATTTAAGTAAGCTTGGAGGCATGACTATTCTCAGACCTTTGTATATAATACCATCAGAAGTTGATAACTGGTCTCTTGAACCCCAATATGGCCTGACTTCAATTGGAGTCTCGCTTCTTGTGTCTGGCCAACCAGTCATAATTACTTCCCGAAGCATTGAAAGTTCCTTGCTTGTACAGTCTTGAATTTCACTGTATTTCGAATCACTTACAGAGATCATATGCACTGAATCATCTGTAAATTCACATGTCTGTGTATCAGTATTTGGTAGATGTGCATGAGAAAGTGTATCGGAGATAAACATTTCTTTGCCTTTTCTGTAACAGACTTTCAGATCATACCACTGTAGTCTTATTAGCATCTTCTGTATTCTCATTGGTGCTGACAATAACGGTTTCTTGAAGATTTGCTCCGGAGATTTGTGATCGTTATAAACTGTTACTTCTTTACCAAATATGTAGCAGTGAAATTAGCTTGTACTATACACAATTGAAAGCATGTCCATCTCAATTTGAGCATACCTTGTATCTGTATCCGTGAGAGCTCTTGATGCGCATGCAATTATACGACCTTCCTGGAGTAATACTGCTCCCAGTCCATCTTTACTTGCATCACATTCTATCTCTACGTTCTTGTTGACATCATAATATGCTAAAACTGGAGGGTTTGTACAAAGATGTTTCAACTCTTCAAAACTTTTGTTTTGTTCATGATTCCATTGAAATTCTACATCATCTTTTAGAAGCTTTCGTATTGGAGCATCTGCTTGACTTAGATTACGAATAAATTTTGCTAGGTACTGAATTAAACCTAGAAATCTTCTGATTTCATCTTTATCTTGAGGAGCTGGCATGTCAATAATTGCCTTAATCTTTGCTGGATCTGGTTCTAAACCTTTCTCTGACAAGATATGACCCATATAAAGTACTCTGTTTTGCCTTATCTTGCACTTGTCATAGTTCAGCTTTAGATTGTACTCCGTTGCTCTTTGCATGACTTGTTTCAAAATGTGATCATGATGTTCAACATATCTACCAGCTACTAGAATGTCGTCTATGATGACATATGCTCCTTCAATACCTTGAAGCATTTCATCCATAATTCTTTGGTAAATTTCTGGCGCTGATTTGATTCCGAAAGGTAATCGTAACCATCTATATCTTCCCAGAGGTGTGTTGAAAGTTGTGAGAAATGAAGATTCACGTTCAAGTTTTATTTGCATAAACCCTTTCACTTGGCATCGAGAACTGAGAATATTTTCGAATCTGGAATATTAGTGATCACATCTTCAATAGTTTTCATCGGGTGATGTTCCCGTCTGATTGCTTTGTTGAGATCTTTTGGATCAATGCGTGTTCTCACTTTGTCATTCCTGAACGAAACAATCATGGAGCTAACCCATTCAGTAGGTTCATGTACTGGAGTAATAAATCCATCAGCTTGCATTTCTTTACGTTTTTCTTCAACTTTATTGCGTAGTGATGCTGCTAAGCGACGTGGTGGATGGATAACTCCTTTAGCATTTTCCTGTAACTGGATCTTGTATTCTCCTGGCAGTGTTCCAGTTGTTTTCATCATTTCAGGAAACTCTCTTTGTAACTCGTCTTCTGCCTTGGATTCTATGCTATCTATCCGTTGTAGTAGTCCTAAACATTCTGCTGTGTCACCACTCAAAATGTTCTCTTGGCTTATGTCTACTACCTCAAACCTTGCTTTCACCTCTTGGATATTATTTTTCAAAGGTAGCACCACTGCTCCTACAGTCTTAATAACATGATTAGAGTAAGACTTGAGTGACTTTGCGGAATAAGCAAGTTTTACTTTGTCTTTGAGCTTTTCAAACTCTGACTTGACAAGAATGTTACATCTTGCACCAGTGTCGATACGGAAAATTAATGTCTTGCCATGCACGACTAGTTTCACAGTCCACTTGTCTTCAATGACGTTGACGTTCTCTATTTTACCCTTCTTAGACTGGCTACTTGCAGTGCTAATAGGTACAATATTTTTTTCATCACTGTGGCTGTCATCTTCTACCAGATTGACGTTGCGTCTTTTTCTGCACATTTGAAACCAGTGGTTTTTCTTCTTGCAGAAATTGCATGTGGTTCCTATTGCTGGACATTTTCCCTTTTCGTGGTTCTTGCCGCATTTACTACATAATTTATCTGAGTGGTCTTTAGACTTATGCTTGAGTACATTGTGTGACTGTCTCTTGATTGCTAGAACTTCTTGGCCCCTAAACATTTTCACTTGGCTTTGCGACATCTCATATTGTTGTCCAATTTCTATAGCCTTGCTAAGGGTCAACTTCTGTCCCTGGTCAAGTAGTCTTAACTGTACCTTTTCGTGTATGACTCCACTAATCAAATCAATAAGCATATCGTCTGGGTTGTCATAATCACAGTCCATAATGAGAAGCGTTAGGTCTTTAACAAAGTTATCAAAACTTTCTCCTTCTTCCTGATTTCTCTGATGTGCTCTAAATCTAGACACTCTTTTATTTTGTCTTGGCCTTATGTAGTCTTCTATTTTCTTTAATAGCAATTGCGGATCTCCCTCTTCACTATCAGTAATATTAAGAGTTTTGTAAACTTCTCGGCCCTGTTGACCTATCCACATTCCCAGCCATCCGGCTTTTTGTTTACTATCGGCACCAGCTAACGGTCCTTTGAAAAAAAAAGCTCACCTGCTGTTAAAACCTTAAAAACTCTTGATATAGATCTTTAGCATTCCAATTCAAGATTGGTTGCTCAAAATAAAAAGAAGCCATTATTAGATTAATAAAAACCTTTGTCTGGACAGCTTTTTAAGTTTTACTCTGACACCATGTAGAATATTCGTGTTACACAAATAACAAACTAGTGTTTAAGAGGGAAGACATATTAGGAACTCCATTTATTACGTAAACACAAGCGGTGTTGCACTGACGCGCTAGTGTGCAAATGTACATATAATACTATTATGTTACATGTGGCCTCTTGGGGAAAGAAACTTCTCGCTCCTTAAATTATTCAAGAATTACTTGAGGCCAACAATTCAGGAAGAGAGATTGATAAGACAATTCTTGCTATTGAGCTTGAACTATGTAGGAAACTGAAACTCTGATGACATACTGTACGACTTCGCTAGAAGCACGGCTCGTAAAGTAAATTACGATCGTGATTTTTTACTTAGTAAAGAAAGTGTAAAGACCAATTGTTTTTCTAATACAAAATGTTAAATTTCACATATTATCCTTATTGCTACTCAGACTGGACCTCGCGAGATCACTTTTGCATAGGGCCCCGCTATTGTTAGGGGCGGCCTTATTGGCTGAATTCGGTGGAATCTCCTCCATGAGATTTTAAGGCTAAAACCCCCTTCTCATGAAAAAAAAAACAACCACAAATAAGTCACCAAATTTCATGAGCGTAGCCTAAAGGGGCCTTGTGTTTACCCCCCCCCCACTCCAAAACAAAAACTAAAGCAAAACCATAGTTACCATTTCTACCAGTCGCTGAACTCCATTAATTAAATGCACTGAATAGCAGATTTGTTTTTTTAATTTTTTTTTAGCGAAACAGTCTAATGCACTGTAGATACCTCAGAATATGAATTTTTTAAAGCTTAAAATGACGGAAAAGACTGAATCCGCTAGGGAAGCTCACCGCGCTCCCCCAGACTCCCTAGCTGTAAATGGCGGTGTGTACTGTCTTTCCACTAACTAAAGGAAGAGCCTATTCTAGGGTATAAAAAAAAAAAGTAAGAAAGAATGAAAGGTCAGTATATAATGAAGATTAATTACATACACACACACTCATACATATATATTGTTTTTTTTTATATACAATTATATACATTATACTATTCTATATTTGTGTACTAAAAAAAATATAGTATAAAATTCTGACCTCAAGCCGGCTTTAGTTCAAGTTATTGCTCTAATCGGGGCCCGATTTAAGGAAAGGCTACAGGCTGGGACCTACACAAGAAAGGGGCCTCCTAGAGAGATAAAAATAAATAAATAAAATAAAAATTTCGACAGATCAGAAACCTTTTTTTCAAACATTTTTTTTCGCAAGTATAAATATCTTTCTTTCTCTCTCTCTCTCTCTCTCTCTCTTTCTTTCTCCATCCCTCTTTCTCTTTCTTTCTTTCTCTTTCTTTCTTTCTCTCCCTCTCTTTTGTTCTCTTTCTTTCCTCTCTATCTCTTTCTCCATTCTCTCTTTTTCTCTCTTTCTTTCTCTCACTCATTCTCTCTCTGTCTCTTTCTCTCTATCTCTCTCTTTGTTCCCTTCTTTGTCTCTCTTTTTTCTCTTATCTCATCTTATAATGTAGATTACAAACGTTATTAGGCCTATATTCCATGTGTCAATCTAGAAATGCATGCTAATCAGTCACTTAAACAAGTCGTTGGCTTTCCCTGGCTAATTCAGGCTCTAGGGAAGAATGCTCATTCATTATACAATTCTATATTTGTGTACTAAAAAAATAGTATAAAATTCTGACCTCAAGTCTTGGGTAGGCCTACAATTTGGTCAGTAGATTATATATTTACAATGCGATTCTATAATTTTCCGAATTACCGTTTAGTCTCATAATGGAGAGTTGTAAGCGAGAACTAAACAAAACAAGCTGAGATTCGAAATCAGAAAACTGAAATGATAGATTCAATTTAAAATCTAATTTAAAAATCAAAGCTAGATCTAGATCAAAATCTAATCTAGATCTGATTTTTCTTCAATGGCCTCTAAGCCATCTTCGAGGAGTGAAGAAATCCAAACTCTTTCAGAGCTTCTCTCTCGGCTTTGTGTAAAGTTAACTGGATTAAGTGGAGGTGAGTAAATAAAATTAAAAATACTAGATTTAGATTTCTAAATAGACTTCTTAGATTAGATCTATTATTCTATAGTCTATATATATAGTAAATATTTAGTATTACCTTATTAAAATTAACCTAGATTTTAGATCTATAGGCGTAGGCTATATAATTACATACATACATTTGATACATGATACATCGGATTACATCCGATGACTAGTTGTATCTAGTCAATCTAGAATCTAGTAAAAAAGTTCTAGTTCTAGTCTATGAGTCTATCATTATTATCATGATGATGATCATAATCTTGATAACATTTAGTAAGACTAATAAGAGATAAGGGCCATTAAGCGTAGATATGATATAGATCTAGTCATTTCCATCTAATGAACACGTTATAAACTAAAGTGCCGCTGCAATTTTCATGTTTGAATTTTTATAGTTCTTTAATGGTTAGTCCCAGGAAAAAACTGCAAACATCTATAATACCCTCGTCATCCATTTGTCAATAAAAATAGATTATATGTTGTTTTGTTACGCTACGCAGTTACAATAAAATATGATGTCAAAGAGGGTCAGGTCAATGAGGTCCAGCGTTGTAACTTAGTGAACACTCTCGGTGTGCTAACGAACACCCCATAGTTATTGTATTTAAAAAATGTTATATATCTTTCATTTTCTTTTTTTATATCAATTTCTTTTTACATTAACCAAAGTCAGACAGGTCAGTGTTACTTTTCCCACTCTCGATTGCTTCCTTCTCTGTTTATAACGGATGCCATAACAAGGCCATTAAACACAAGTTTTACCTATACTGTGAACTGTAGCCTACCTAGGTCTAGTTAAACCAAATGAAAAAAAAACACTGCACGATCCCCCACTTGTCTAGCCTGCTCACTCTTCTCAATGACTGTGGCCTAATTTGGTACCTTATTGACCAATAATTGTCCCTACAACATCTGGCCAAGGGTCATCTAGATCTTCACAGTATTTAAATCGGAATGTGGAACAAATGAGATTAAACAAAGATTTGGCGAGATAAGTGATCACCAGCTTAACTAATCCTGACACGCTTAAGTTCGTCCTGGTTTGATCAAAGCGAGATGATGCAGATAATTTATAAAGATTTTTAATTATACTATGACACGCATGTGTAACACACACATCATCATACCTAACCCTTGAACGGGGTCACCACATTTAAAAATCATTATTAAATTTTTAGGAGAATGAGATAAAATTGTATGCACTCTTTTTCTCTGCAAATATTGCATACTTCTAGATCTATTAAAATTCAAGAAGATAGAGATCTCAACAAAAATGCTGCCCAGAACATTCACTTACATAAATCTGGTACTTGTATACACATCATATAGAAGTCTGCGCTATTTATTTATTAGTTTAGTCACATTCATATTTTGTGGGATCATACCCCTTGAGCCCAGGCCACCAGTGACTACTGAACTAGATCTAGATTTTTAGAATATTTATATAATCTTAATTTTTTTTTTTTAAAATCATATTCTGGACACTGGTTATTTTGTAGAATCTAGTCTGTACTATAATTTCACACTAAAAAAAGTTATTGTAGACTAGACTCACATATTTATACTCTATTTTTCAGATGCTGTTATACCTCATTTTCAACTTGCACTAAATTTGCTGCGCAGGTTTGTCAATGTTTGTGACATAGTTTTAATTACTTATTTACTTAGATTTTCCACTTCATTCAGCACACTTTTTTTTTCTCGGTTCCTGTTTGACCTTCTAAAATCCTGTTAGGTGGAAGGTGGCCAAGTGGTATATTACTTGGAACTAAGGGTTCATTAGTTCTTAGACCAGGAGTTTGAACTTTTTTCAGGAACATACCATCCTGAGTCCACCAAACTGTAATGGGTACACATCATTGGCTGGGGAAAGTAAATGGGGTTGTTTATTATGCTGACATTCTTGTTAATCATTGGCCAAAGATACAGATGAGCTTCATCGACAACTAAGTCTGAAAAGGGGAACAATACCTTTACTTTTAATTATGTTAAAAATATTTTAATGTTTTACTTTCCCTTTATAACAGCAAACAGTCTATCGAGGATGAAGACGAGTTTCGGATTGTAGAGCGTCTTAAGAAGCAATGTAAGTGTAGTTAAGTTATGATGAACTTATAATAGTAGCACCAGCTAGGAATAATTAATAATTTCATTTATAGAGCGCTGTTAACAAACATAATGTTGGCTCAAGGCGCTGTGATAATATTGCAAACATAAACATGAGAGCTAAAATGACAAACTTATCTAAATAAAAAGGTGTGAACAGATAGGCCTTAGTGTTCTTTTTGATTGTAGTGAAGCATATTGTCTGTCTGGGGCTGATTCTGAGTTCGGGTATCTACACAAACTCTTTTTGTTACCTTGATATAAGATATGAGGAAATTGTTGAAAGGATTCTTGATCTGTACTGTGTAACAAAAGTTATAGGGGTTGATGGTCACATTTGTTTGAAATGAAAATAAACAAAAAAAAAAGCAAACAAAATAGTTCAATTCTTCTTATTCGTTCTCATTTTTATGCTGGAGCGTTCAGATGACTAGACCAATATATGAGATGAACTGTGCAGTGGTTTCCAAATCAGGGAGCTCTCCATATCGTTTTCTTTCTATTTGGTTGTTCTGGCGCCAATGTCTTTTACGGGCTTCTTGGTAAAGAGAGCAGTTTTGGAAGACATTGTCGGCATTCTCTGGTGACGCTCCACATGGTCAGATTTTGCTGGTTCCAGTTTTGAGCTTTTGCTGTCTTATTCTGTTGTGTCCGGTCCTGAGTCGAAAGATTAGACGTTGATCTTATAATAGGCATCATCTTTCTTGTGATTTGGATGAGAGCTTGTCCATTTCTCATTTATTTTATTTACTATTAGTTTCTTCATTTCTTCTGGATAGAGTGCATTGCACTAGATTAAATTATTATAAAATAAGATCTTTCTTCATTATTCTTTGTTTGCTATTATTTGCTCTTTCAAGTCCTACTTCTTTCCATCTATCTCATGTCTGGTTTATATCTCATTTTAAAACTTATTAATCACTCGAGTCAAAGAGATTTTTATTTTATGTATTTTTGAAATGAAGAAAAACATTTCCAGTGCATGTAAATTGTGTTGATGACCTTTTTTTTCTCCAGTGGTACGCCATGGCAGAGAGAAAGATGCCGCACACTTTGTCGACCTACACAGAAAACTTCAGTCTCAGGTGACATTCAAATTTAAGTTTTACAGTACAGAGCCAATTATTAGTATATATTTTTTTTAAACAAGAATTTAAATTTAAGTTTCAGCGTACACACCCAGTTATTAGTATATCTTTTTTTTTTAAACAAGAATTCAAATTTTAAGTTTCAGTGTACATACCCAGTTATTAGTATATATATTTTTTAAACGAATTCAAATTTGAGTTTTACCGTACACCCAGTTATTTGTATATCTTTTCTTTTAACAAGAATTTAAATACTTTTAAAGTACACACCCAGTTATGAGTATATTTTTTTTAACAGGCATTCAAAGTTAAGTTTTAAAGTACACACCCAGTTATTAGTTAACTTTTTTTTTTTAATAATCAAAGTTCCTTTCTTTGTTTTTGTTTGTTATGTTGATTCAGTAATGACTAAGACTGCTTTATTGATCCTTATCTGAAATTTGTTGTGATTACAAGGTCAAGGACTCTTCTCGAACAAACAGCAACAACATTCACATAAATAGAGCAGACACAACATACAGATTAGTTCCTTGAGTGACTACACACAGACATTTTATCCTTTTCACTTTCCCTAGTCAGCAAATAGCGCTGACATAGTCTAACAGAGTAAGGAACGAAAGAGGTTTTGTACCGTTCGGTTCTAGTCATGATGGACAGAAGTCGCCAACGTCACGACAATGTAATGGAGTGTGTGGTGGTTGTCTTCTGATGATAATTAGGTCCCAGTTTAAAACTTCCTGCAGGGTGACATGAGTTGGAAGCGCATCCCACTTGACCATCAGGGAGAAATATTTTAGAGCCACTAAATTAAAAACACATTCGACAGTGTCGACCCTGGGAAGGTACTGGGCTTTATCCGGGAAGTGGGGTTGTCTACGAAGATCTGATTTGTGAATATGTACTATTTACATTAGATTTTTACCAAATTATTAAATTTTTAATACCTTTACTATTTTAACTGTGAATATACCTTGATTTTAATGATTTAACTGTATAGAATTTAGACCTTGTTATGTGGAGAGAGAGTAGTCTTTAAGGGAATGCAGGCACGACATGGCCTAAATTGTGCCGATGTGCCCAAAATCAAATCAAATCAACCATTAGGACATAATACTGCTGCTGAATAATGTGCTCAATCAAGTAAAACATTGAATGTCTCATAGTGTGAAAATATTCTGACGATCATGTGTTTTTCTTGCTCATGCAACATAGATTCTGTGTTTTTTTTTTGTTTTTTAAAAATTGTATAATGTTTCCCTTTGTTATTCTAATATAGTTGAAACAAAAAGTATCTTGAAACAGATGTTCTTGTTTTGAAATGTTGAAATGAACATTTAATTTTAATAGCATCTATCTGTATATATCATGAGACATTGTCATGTGGGAGGATTGGATTAGGAAGTAAATTATCTTTGAAGGAACATCAGAATCATGTCAAACAAAACAAAACAAGCAAGGTTCATCATAAGCTGAATGTTTGACAGTTTTTTTTTTTTTTTTCTTGTTTTCAGATGCTTCTTAGAAACAGATCAGCAGTTCTCAAATTGTTTCAGAAGTTGGCTTCATTGGAAGATAAGACCCAACAGGTTTGATTTAAAATTTAATGCAAATGTGGAATTTATTAAAGTTTTTTTTTTAAATGTTCCTTCCTTCAATTTGTTTTTTGAAATTTCTGAAATCTGTGTTGCCTTTAGGCGCTGAGCAAACACAATTCAGCTCAAGTCAAGTTTCAAAATTAAAAACTCCCACGGATTAAAAAATTCATGCCCCTTACTGTTACAGGGATTGATTCAAGTTCAAGCCCCTTATTATTATAAGGATTCAAAGTCAAGCCCCTCATTATTATAGGGATTCAAAGTCAAGTCCATTACTATTAGGATTCAAATTGAAGCCCCCTTGTTTAGGTAGTCAATTGGTTTATTTCACTCATATGTTCCCTTTGAATTTTCTTTTTTTTTTTCGTATTAGTCTTTTTTAGTTGGAATTAATTTTTTCAGTTAGATTTTAACAAAATTTTTGTCTTTCAGAATAAAGTTACAAGCGATGCATTTTTTTCACAAGGGTTACCATCACATTTGGTATCAACACCCAACAGTGGGATCCATGTCAGAGGTCGTCTAAATGTCCTGACAGGGGATCAAGGGAGGGACAACACCATGTCTCTTACCGGAGGAAGTAGCGGCATCAGCAGTATACGGGGAAAGGATTTAAGCAGTCAGGATCCTACACCAGTGGCTCAATCGTTCATGCCGAGGTAAAAATAGCTAGGTGGCCAATTTACTTTGTACCGAGGCAAGTGACACTGTGTCAACATGGCTTGTCATTACAGCATTTTTTTAAAAACTATTTATCATTGGAGGCACAGTGGCTGAGTGGTAAAGTGTTTGATTTTCGAACCGGAGGGTCCCGGGTTGGAATCCTGTTGAAGACAAGGATTTTAAATTTTAGAATATTTAGGGGGCCTCTGAGTCCTCCAACCCTAAATGGTACCTAACTTTAGTAGGGGAAAAGTAAAGGTGGTTGGCTGTTGTGCTGGCCACATAACACACTTGTTAACCCTAGGCCACTGAAACAGATGATCTTTACATCATCTGCCCTAGAGTTGGCATGATAGGGGAACTTACTTTACTATTTACCTTTACATTTACTTCCCCTTGAGTCCGCTATAGGTTCTGCGGAATTTGCTTCAGCCAGCATCACAGTGTTATCAAATACAGTTGACCAATTTGATATTGGGCTCAGAAAAGCCAAAAAATGTTGATGGTATGAACACATCACAAGGTCAAGTGACCTTTTTTTTAAAACAATCCTTCAGAGCCCAATACCAGGTGGAAAGAAGTAAGAAAAACATGGAGAAAGAGGGTGGATGGTAAGCAAATGACTGGCAGATGGTATGCAGTTATGAACAGTCCATACTGGTGTCTTATCTTATCTTTATATAATACAGACGTTACTTCAAAAAAGAAGATGATTACATCCTACACGTCATGCATTCAGCCATGCATATTAACCAATGACTTAAATTCTGCCAAGTCACTGGTTTTCCTGGCTAGCTCAGGCCATCTGCCATCTCATAGGGTCAATAGATAGAAGGAGAAAAAAATTACAGCCTTTTGCTGTGGACTTTTGTCTTTTTCGTTTGAATGAGCTATCCAACACTTTCACTAAAATGTAATGGACCACTGTGTAAATGTGTTCAAAAATTTATTGTTTGAGAAACATGCTGTTTCGTATTTTGCTACTATTTCAAACTGATGTACATTTGAAACTATTATAAACAACATTTATCAAACAATTTTCTTCATTCAGGATTATTCTTTTTTTTTTTCTTTTGTGCAGTCATTTAGTCACGCCAGCTTTAGGGCTTAACCAGCAGACTGCTTCTCATGCTGCAAGGTCAAGGACAATTGCCATATTTGGAAGAAAACCTGAAGATAAAGGTAATTTTTAAAAAAAATTGCATTCCAAATATTATTCTGCTGGTTGTTCTCAATGAATTGGGTTTAGCTAAGAAAATATATTACACTAAATCTTTGAAAAGAAAAATGTTTTGTTGCTTTTGTTTCAGAAAATGTGTATAACTTTAAGACTGTGTCTAGTAGTTTAGCAGTTGCAGCAGATATTTGTAAGTAATTTTTAGGAAAAACAGTATTTACAATTATTATTAGAATTGATAAACCTTTAAGTTAAGCTGTGAGCCTTCGAAGTTTTTTTTTTTTTTGCTGTTTTTTTTTCAACTGTGCTGCTGGTTCATTTTAATGCAACTTAGGCAGACAGAACTCTAAACAAAACCTGGCCGTTTAAGATATGCTAATAGCTTATTTATTGGTCATAGAAATGAGATGAAAGCCTGTGCTTCATCTATGGTTGGAATGTTGTTGTCCACACAGCAGCCCCCCCACTCCCTCGTGAAGCGGATGTGTACACATGAAGCGCAGGCGTCTAACAGTTTTTTATCAGCCGCAGTTTAGGTTCCGCCAGGGAGTGGCGTAGAGCACGGCAAGCTGCCTAGAGTATCACCAGCTCCTGATGTTTCATCAGGGTTGACTCCCAAAGCCTTTCCCATGTTAGGGAATAGCTCCAAGGTAACTGAGGTTTGGATTCAGAGCTAAAGGCTATGGAGATACCCCTCCCCCCAAATCTTACTGGTTTAGGTGCAGGCTTGAGCTTGAAGTAAGTGTTTAAACCAGCTTTTAAAAAAAAAATCTTTTTGAAAATGAAGTATAACAGAATCATGTTTAAAAATAACAGAATTAATGTTCCAAATATTTTTCTCTATTTTTGTTTTTTCTGTCTGTTAGCATCTAATGAGATCACACAACAAAGCCTGTTGAAAGATTTGGTTTACGTGTTGCAAGGTGTTTCTGGACGCTGGATCAAATTTGATGTGGTGAGAAATAGGATGGACCTGGATGTAGGTATTTTTTTAATTTTTTTTTTAAGTTCATCATGTTTAATATATTTATAAAATTGTTTTTGCATGGGAACATTTCATGCTATAGTCTGCTCGGTCTACTATTATTAATCTCCTATTCTTTTGTGGTTCTTCGGATGGAGGACAATGGCATCCCGAAAATCATTCTGTGCGGGCAAGAAAAACTGGCCACCCCCACATCTGTTACATGGATGTGATCAAATGGGATTTAAAATCAGTGAACATTGATACTGACCATTGGGAAGACATAGCCTTAAACCGCACTAGCTGGAGAGAGACGGTGACCAAGAAAGCTATGGATAGCGAGGAAACATGGGCCTCAGCTCTTGAAGAAAAGCGTGCCACACAAAAAATGGCCAGCTCTTCTACTACCAAAGTGAAAGCCGCTTTGACCTGTCGACGGGAGTGTCTCACCAAAATAGGGCTCCACAGCCATACGAAAAAGTGTTCGAGATGAACCATAGTCGTTCTACGACTGAAGAAGGCCAATATATTCTCTTGTGATTATTGGGGGGAAGGTAGGTTTCTGTGCTGCCGTTATGCGCTCAGTAATTTCAATTCAGCTCAAGTCAGGATTTGAATTCAAGCCCTCTTTATATGATTTAAATCACTCAACCTCACATCCCAATATTTTAATATTTAACCAATCTAGTGTAGTCATACAACATTTTTATATGAACTCTACTTGAGTCTCTGGGAATAAAAAGCTAATAAATAGAAGAAAAAAAAGACATTACATACTTCAACTGCAATAGAATCTAGTAGACACTGGCCCAGATTCAATTTAACTATATTAATTTGAATGTTCAAGAACTGCTGACAAAACTTATATGGCACATAGCTAGTTAGTTCCTCTTTCACACCATGTGATCTATAGGGGAGATGATGTTAAGGTCTTCTGTTTCTGTGGCCCTTGGTTTATAAGGGTGTCATGTGGCCAGCAAAACCACCAACCATCTTTTACTTTTCCCCAACTAATGTCAGGTACCCATTAGAGCTGGATGGACTCAAAGGTGCCCAAAGATCACAAAATTTAATGTACCAGGATTCGAACCCTACCCCCAGTTTAAAAGCCATGTGATTTACTGCTCAGCCACAGCATCCCCTTACATCACAATGCTGTTGTGTAATAACTCGTGCACTGCTTTCTGAAACTTTGAGTGCTGATTAATACAACATTAACTCTTTTTCTCCGTAATTATTTTCCGTGATCCGATTGGAATTATTCATTTTGTTCATTTGTAGTTCACTTCCCTGTTGTGATTAAACTTTCATAACTTTGTCATCAGAAAATGTTTTATTTGGTATAGAATAGAAGGGAAGTGCATGTTCTTTTTATGTGACACAAACTAATGTTTATGAAAAGACAAAAATTAATTTAATTGGGTGTATTCAACGATGGTATCGTCTAACATCTTAGCCCCACCAGGGCACAATGAGAGGAGGAGGCCCATTAATATCTTTTTATTAACTCTTTCTCTCCGTAATTATTTACCGCATTCTGATGGAATCAACGTTGGTATCGTCAGTTAGGAGAGAAAGAGTTAAGAAATATTGTAGGTTAACCTCACTACATACTGACTATCAATAATCAGATTAGACAGGAGGGGAAAGGGCCTCATGTCTTTTGGTGAAAAATGATGTAAGACTTACCAGGTATTAGCAGTTTTTTTTTTTTACTTTGTTTAAAATATTTTGAAGTGAACACTTTGTTCTTGTCACATAAAATATTACAGCAGCAAAAAGAAAAAAGTCATGTTGGTGTGGGGGGTGCAAGGTGGCTGAGTGGTAAAGTGCTTTACTTTTGTACCAAAGGGTCTAAAGTTCAAATCCTAGTCTTCACTGTATGTTAGGATTTTTAGGATTCCCTGGGTCTACCCAACTGTAATGAATTCCCTTATTTGTCTTGTCATTTGTTCATTCAGGCCAGCATTCCCAAGTGTTACAAACAGGAGATTGGGAAGCTCTCTGAGTCTGGGTGGTTGTATATCAAAATCAAATCGTACATTGACCAGCACAGTACAGACAAGGCTTTTGGACTGGTTGGACAAGTGAGTAGTTGGGCTTGGGCTTTTGTCTTGGCTTGTTTTGGGCTTAGTAAATGAATGTTTAGTTTAGTCTTGGCCTGTTTTAGCCTTAGTAAATGAATGTTTAGCTTAGTCTTGGCTTGTTTTGGGCTTAGTAAATGAATGTTTAGTTTAGTCTTGGCTTGTTTTGGGCTTAGTAAATGAATGTTTAGCTTAGTCTTGGCTTGTTTTGGGCTTAGTAAATGAATGTTTAGCTTAGTCTTGGCTTGTTTTGGGCTTAGTAAATGAATGTTTAGTTTAGTCTTAGCTTGTTTTGGGCTTAGTAAATGAATGTTTAGCTTAGTCTTGGCTTGTTTTGGGCTTAGTAAATGAATGTTTAGCTTGATCTTAGAATTTCAGAGGGACAGCTTAAACCTTTTTTTTTGACATTTAGTTTGGAGTCTGGTTCATTTTGATTTTATTGTTTAATATGTGAAATCTTATAAAATAATCTAAGAAGTGGCCAGATTATTTACATCTAGTAATTTAGGTGGAAATATAGATATTGATTCCAAATTTTAAAGCAATGTAAATTCTTGATTTCTATTTTTTTTTGACAGGTTTGTTTGTTTGCTCTAATTGTTTGTCAATGTTGGAATGAAGTTAAAATGTGTACATTAATATTTTACCTTCTCACTGACATTTTTTGTTTTACAGAGCTTCTGTGCTGCTTTGCATCAAGAACTAACAGAATATCTGCGTCTCATCTCTGTCTTAGAGGCTCAGGTAAATATACATTTGACTGGCTGGGTGTTCCTCGATAAATGTTAGGGCCACAAACCCACTAACAGTAGAAAACTGTAATGCCATTATTCATACTATTCATGTCTGTTCTTGCAGGGTGCTCCCTATCAAGCTACTCTTTTGATTTTTGATATCTTGGGCTTTGAATTTTTGGCTTGGTTCTCTCCCACAAGTTCACAGTGGATATTTTTGCCAGGCACCTTATTTCCAATATCTTATCTTATGAAATACAGACGTTACTTCAAAAAAGAAGATGATCATGTTCCGTGTGTGTTCGCAGGTCAACCTAGTCATGCATGTTAATCAGTGACTTAAATTCTGTCAAATCAAGTTCCTGTCTGACTCAGGCAACCCATTTCATGTTCTAAAAGCACTAGGGAATTTGTACGAATTTGCTCTAGATGATGGTACGAGGAATGTGGCTTTATCTTTGTGTCTTTCTGAGTATTTTATTAAATTTTGTTTTTGTATTTGAAGATTATGGATCAGTATTTTATACTACTTTACTTTTGAGTCTTCTCTCCTGAAGGCTTTCTAAATTTAGTGGTTTCACTAAAGTTGTTACTCTAGTCAAATGTGAATATTCATTAGTTATGTATCTCACTGCTCACTGTTTCATGTTAATGGAGCCTTACAGTGTTAGTTGTAAATGACTGTGTAAATTCAAGTTTTCTTCCTAACAGCTAGAACAGGAAGTAGACCCAGGACTGCAAGACTCATGTTCTCACATTACCTTAGCCCAGCTGTTGGTCTGGACGTATGAACCTTTGCAGCGTTTGAAATGGTTGGGAGAACTGGTGGACACATGTAAAGGTGAATTTTTTTTTTTGCTGCAGTTGGGAAACATTTGCCCAGGAGTCTGTGTTGTAAACTCTCTTTTATCAAACACATTTTTTATATGGAACACATTTCTTTTATTAAACAAATCTCGTTCAGTTGAACAAATTTCTCTTATGAACAAATCTCTTTTAATAGAACACATTTCTTTCATTGAACAGCTTTCTTTTGTTGAACATAAACACCGCACTTCTTTTGTTGAAGTAATGTCTTCTCTTTTTTTTTATTTAAGTAATGTCTTCTCTTTTTTTTTTATTGAAGTAATGTCTTCTCACTTTAATTGAAGTAATATTTTCTCTCTTATATTGAAGTAATATTTTCTCTCTTTTATTTAAGTAATATTTTCTCTCTTTTATTGAAGAAATGTCTTCTCTTTTATTGAAGAAATGTCTTCTCTTTTATTGAAGAAATGTCTTCTCTTTTGTATTGAAGTAATGTCTTCTCTCTTTTATTGAAGTAATATCTTCTCTCTTTTATTAAACAAATCTCTTTTGTTTAACAAATCTTTTGTTTAACAAATCTCTTTTATTGAACAAACCTCTTTTAGTGAACAAAGCTATTTTAGTGAAGCATTATTCTAGTGACTAAGTTTCTTTGACAGAGTATATAATCAGCTCACAATAAGTTTATAATAGTCTCATTAAACTAACACTGCTAAAAAAAAATAATTTCTTCCATGCCTACAGGTAAAAAAGGAGGAGCCTTGACCTCGACAATCTTCTCATACACCCACCATGGTGACACCTCTGTCAAGAGTTTGATTACACACCTGCTTACGTTTGTCAGTCAGCCGATCTATGCCACCTTGCTGAGGTGGATGTATGACGGAGAGCTGGACGACGCTTATCATGAGGTAACTTTGTTTTTTGATAGGATTAGTTGGTCGAACACTTTTTTTTTCATTGTTGTGCCGAAAGTGTTTGATTTGAAATGGGAAAGTGACAAAGATTTTTACTTAGGTTATGAAAAAAGCTGAGGGGGAGTGGTGAGTGAGTGGTGAAGCGCTTGGCTTCCGAACCTGGGGTCCTGGGTTTGAATCTCGTTGAAGAATGGGATTTTGAATTTCAGGATTTTTAGGTTGCCTGAGCTCACCAAACTCTGAAGTGTACCTGACATTAGTTGGGGAAATGGAAAAAACTCTTGTTGCTACCTAACAGCTAATGAGGAAAGTGAATGTGGCTGTTTGCCTGTGACCTCTACAGTACCTGCTGTTTTATCCATAATAGCTCTAAAGAAAACTTTCTGAAAGGGAAACTCTGATGGTTTTTCAAATTTTAGTTATGGACAAATTTAAATTCTGCGTAAAAAAAATGTAATTTAACCATTTTTTTTATTGAGATGCTTGGAACATGTATATTTAATAAATTAGGCACTAAGTTCTTCACATATAACAAAAATGGGATTATGTGAGATTTTGTTCTTAGATCACGCCGACCAGACTCCCCTCAACAATACTGAAAGCTGATCTAGATCGAACCAATTACATGGCTTCATTCTTACTGTTACAGCTAGGCCTAGTCCATAGGCTATGATAGTCATTGGTACAGTTATAATATAGATCTAAAAGCATTAGGATAATTTTCAAGGAAAAAAAAACACAAAACATTTTTATCCACACAGCTCAAAAAATTAATAGGCTATGTGTCTGACTGATTTTAACAAACTGGTCAGTGTGGGCTTAGTCTGCTGTTACATTGCGCAGCTGTGTTTGTTATACAGGTTTGTTGAGTGGTCAGGCGAGGAAATAACACACAGACATGAATAGTCAAGTGTGTGCATCTAGTCTTATACTAGTTACACAGACATGAATAGTCAAGTGTGTACATCTAGTCTTACACTAGTTACTTAGGTCAAATGTTTCTTAACACATTTTTTTTTCTCTATTCATTCTAGATCTACATCTAACTGCATAGACTTTGATCTATTTCTTTTACAAGATTTTAATTAAACTTTTACTGTAACATTTTTTGTTATACAATTAAAAAAAAAAAGTTCCCCTTTCAGACTTTGTGGTCTATAGGACAGATGACGTAAAGGTCATCTGTTTCTGTGGCCTACGGTTAACGAGGGTGTCATGTGGCCAGCACAAAGACAAACCGCCTTTACTTTTCCCTAACTAATGTCAGGTACCCATAAGGGCTGGGTGGACTCAGAGGCGCCAGAAGAGCCCGAAATTAAAAATCTTCAGCCTTCACCAGGATTCGAACCTTGGACCTCGGTATATATATTTATACACACACATGTATTTATACACATCCACTCTAGATAAGTTATACAACTAAATTCAGAGCTATCAGTTTAGCAAGTATAACTCTCACTACATCTAAAATTATAGTCTTGAAAAAAAATTATTTTCTAATTTAATTTTTTTTTTACCTTTTTTTTTAAGTTTTTTGTGGCCTCTGACCCCCAAGTGAAGAACGACCAACTCTGGCATGACAAGTACAGCCTCAGGAAGACTATGATTCCGTCATTTATTACAATGGACCAGGCCAGCAGGGTGAGAGCGTGATAGACGTTTGCTTGTCAGTGGTCCTTACAAAATTACTGTTAACATCCCAGGATGCTTAGTGTGTATTTTGAGACTTATATTACTTTAACTAAAAAAAAATTAACAGAGAGCATTATTATTTTTCTAAGTATCCAAACTTGATTGTTTAATTTTGATTAAGTTTTGCCCCTTGTCCTAGAGTTTATTAAGTAGTTTTAGAAGCAATAGCTCTGGCATGGCTGGCCTTCCTATTGGGGGCCTCGCACAGGAGTAAAAAAAAAAAGTAGACAAAAAAAATAAAAACTTTGATCAGATCTCATGAGTAGTAGAGCACTATGACATTTCTTTTTACCAGTCTAACTCAAATAGAGTAATTTTATTTTATTTTTTTTTTGCTGTTTTTTTTTTAAATTCCATTTGGGACCTCCAAATTCACTTTGCTTAGGGCCTCCAACTATCCAACGCCGGCCCTGGCTCAAGTAACTTTGAGATAAAGGGAATTGGCTAAATAATCCCATGGTGCTTGAAAGAATCAAGGATTAAGGAACATATTATCTTATCCTTAATTGACAAGAGCTGAAGTCTAACAAACTTTTGTCTCCTGAATATTAGATTCTTCTGACTGGCAAGTCCATCAACTTTCTCCGGCAAGTCTGTGAGGACAGGACGCCGACCAAAGGGCGAGAGGTGGCAATGAATTTGGATCTTACTCAAGGTAATGGGATTACACCATTATGTGTAAATTACAGGATGATATAGGGTTTTAAGTCATTTTAAATTATATTAGGAAAATAAATGTTGCGTTACAACATGATGATGATTGTCACAAGCCAAAATAGTCATCACAAAAGGTGCCACCTATAACATTTTGTTTACAATGAAAGTTTTTAAGGTCTATCACTAATACACCTTTGTAAAACGGGGGAAATCGGGGCGACAAGGCATCCCATAATCATTTGTATCAATGAGAAAAATTTTTCTCAACAGACAGGCTTGTATTAGGAGCTAGTCACCCTTACTTCCACAGAAAGGTTCCACAATGTCTGTGACCATTACTGAGTATCATATCACACTGTATTCATAGTGCAGAGTCCTGGATCACTATATGACCAGCTAATACACCTCATATCCTACTTGGCTATTTTGTTAGTGTTTACTATATTGAGTTGGGAATTTTCAAATACTTATAGTAGTCTGGAATTTATGAGATGCTTGTAGCCCAAAAAAAAAACAGAAATAAAAACCATGGTAGGTATTATGTAAGACTTCATAATGTCAGTTAATATGTGTAGCTCTAGCATATATATTTTACATATTTCCTTAACAACCAAAGACCAACATTCTTATTTTTATTAGCAAGTCTTTGTTTCAAACTTATTTCATTAACTCTTTCTCTCCTAACTGACGATACCAACGTTGATTCCACTAGAATGTGAGAAATAATTACGGAGAGAAAGAGTTAAGTCTATATGTCAATCTGGGGTTTGCACGGTGGCTGAGTGGTGAAGACTGTGAAGACTTGAGATTTTGAATTTCAGGATTCGCAGGGCACCCTGAGTCCACCTAACTCTAATGGGTACCTGACTTCAGCTGGTGAAAATTAAAGGCGGTTGGTCGTTGTGGTGGCCACATGACACCCTGCTCATTAACCATTTGGCCAAAGAAACAGATGGCCTTAGCATCATCTGCCCTATAGACCACAAGGTCTGAAAGGGGAACTTATACTTTACTTTTAAGTTCATCTTATTTTATCAACAACTTTGTTTCAAACTTATTTGATTTGTTTTAGTTACCCATAAGTCTTTATGTCAATCTTATTTTGTTAACATTCTAGCACTTATTATTATTATTATTATTAATGTCAATGTTGTTTTGTTTGTTGCCAGCATCAAGTATGTTTTCTCAAGACCAGAACTCGGACTTTCAAAAAATGTTAGACTCAGTCTACGAATTGACCTCACAACATTTGTTGGATGTGCTGCAGACAAAATACAAGTTCTTGGAACATCTCAAGGTATGAACATTGTCATTGACCAGTGGTTGTGTGTTTGAATCATCTCAAGTAATGGACATTATCAGTGACCAGTGGTTGTGTGTTTGAAACATCTCAAGGAATGGACATTGTCAGTGATCAGTGGTTGTGTGTTTAAAACATCTCAAGGTATGGACATTGTCAGTGACCAGTGGTTGTGTGTTTAAAATATCTCAAGGTATGGACATTGTCAGTGACCAGTGGTTGTGTGTTTAAAACATCTCAAGGTTTGGACATTGTCAGTGACCAGTGGTTGTGTGTTTAAAACATCTCAAGGTTTGGACATTGTCAGTGACCAGTGGTTGTGTGTTTAAAACATCTCAAGGTATGGACATTGTCAGTGACCAGTGGTTGTGTGTTTAAAACATCTCAAGGTATGGGCATTGTCAGTTACCAGTGGTTGTGTGTTTAAAACATCTAAAGGTATGGACATTGTCTGTGACCAGTGGTTGTGTGTTTAAAACATCTCAAGGTATGGACATTGTCAGTTACCAGTGGTTGTGTGTTTAAAACATCTCAAGGTATGGACATTGTCAGTGACCAGTGGTTGTGTGTTTAAAACATCTCTAGGTTTGGACATTGTCAGTGACCAGTGGTTGTGTGTTTAAAACATCTCAAGGTATGGGCATTGTCAGAGATCAGTGGTTGTCTATTATATTAAATAACACTGTTTTATCCTTAGAACAATTTTTTTTTCTGTTTTACGTTTCGGGTGTTACTACAGATTTGAATATAACTACAACCTAGCCCAAGTCTCCCACAGGACAGCTGGGGATGGCAGGATTCGAACCTGGGACCATCAAAACTTCTAGTCCAAATCACATACACCCCCCCCCCTCCCAGTGATGAGGATTGGTGATGAGGGGAATGTTTTTAACTTCTGTTGCTATTAGCAACAGTTTTAAAACATTTTTCTTGTATTTCAGGCCATGAGAAGATATTTGTTGCTAGGGCAGGGAGATTTCATTCGTCACCTCATGGATTTGCTCGAGTAAGTTTAGATCCTAGTTAGATCCTAATGTTTAAGTAGACGTCCATTTACGATCTAACTTTTAATTATCTTTATGATTATCCCTTTTTTTTTTTTTTTTCACTTTCAGAGAAGACCTGGCCAAACCAGCTGGCAATCTGTATCTTCACAATCTCTCTGGCATTTTGGAGATCGCCATTCGGGCCACCAATGCTCAGTTTGACAGCAGCGACATCCTGCGCAGGTTGGATGTCCGGCTCTTGGATGTATCTCCAGGAGACACAGGTTGGGATGTCTTTAGCCTGGAGTACAGAGTGGACGGTCCAATCAGAACTGTACGTATTTCATTGTATTCTAATATAGAATGTTTTCTATTCCAGCTGTGCTACAGTTCTAATCTATAGCCTTTACCTGCCAATTTGTAACTACTATTTACATTTGTTTGAACTCTTGCCGTCACCTAACCCTTAGTCTATATTGAACCCTTGTGGCACCACAGTCAAAGAAGCTTGAACTATTGGTTAATATATAAATGACCTACATCAGTTTTTTTCCCAAACTGTGTTCCATCATCATCCATCCCAGTGCCGCTACAGCCCACTGAGGGCCCTGGCCTGCTTTAGCACATCTCTCCATTCTGATCTATCCTGTGCTTTACATCTCCATGCCCGTACTTTTAACGGTTTTCGAATTGCCTCTACGTCATCAAGCCACCGTAGTCGTGGTCTGCCTTTTGGGCGCCTGCCTTTTGGTTTTTGCCGGTGAACAATCTCTGCTCTTCTGTTCTCTGCAGATCAGTAATGAATTCTAACGAACATCAACAATACTACTAAATAAAATTCTAAAAAATCCAGCTATCACGTGAAAGAATATGTTTAATATTTATTAGAGCAAACAAATAAAGATCTTGAGGAAACAAATACAACTAACTTTACCTCTAAAAGTGGAAAAGGCTCATTGTTACAGCTTTCCTATTATATATTTATTTATAATTCTCTGACAACTACCTTCAGGATGAGTCTAGGTGTCCCGAGGTTCCGCTGTAATTAACGAATAAAACAACTAAATAACTAAATCAAAACACATAAACTTTAATGAACTTTTCCGGCATATCACACACTATCCTCTCTACTTTTGACAACTAACTCACTTCTGGTGATTCGTTCCTTTGTAAAAATAGATTATACATACATACACACATACATACATACACACATACATACATACACACATACATACATACACACATACACACATACATACATACATACATACATACATACATACATACATACATACATACATACATACATACATACATACACACATACATACATACACACATACATACATACATACACACATACACACTCTTCAGCTACATGAACTTCTGTTAATAGACCAAACATACTTTTTAGTCAATAGTATGGCTTCCTCTTAAAGTTACAGGGCTACTTTCTTCTATATACACATTACACACTGGTCATTCTTGCAAATCAAAACATTGAAGAGCCAATCACAACAGAGGTCGATTGGAGTCATCCAGACAAACAGTCATCATAAACATACTAAAAAAACTAAGTATGAAGTAATGTAACTCTTTCCTACATTAATAACAAAGAAAAATGTAATGCACTCAGTCTCATCCTACATGCGACGTGTCCTTCTCCTTTACAGGTGTTCACACCAGAATGTAAGGTCATGTACCTGCGTGTGTTCAACTTCATGTGGAGAGCCAAGCGTATGGAGTATGTCCTGGCCCAGATCTGGAAGAATCAGATGTGCAGTGCACGCCAGCTCAAGACCATCCCGGAGCTGTCCCCTATTCTGCACACTTGTCACATGATCACAAGTACCATGGTGCACTTCATCAAGCAGGTCCAGTACTACATCAACTTTGAGGTCAGAGCATTTCCTGTTTGGGACTAAATCTTCGATTCTTCTTTACCATTATTTACTCTTCTTTTCCGTAACCTCCAGCCAGAGTTATTGGGGCACGTTTGCTGACTCTTTGAGGTCAGAGCATTTCCTGTTTGGGACTAAATCTTGGATTCTTCTTTACCATTATTTACTCTTCTTTTCCGTAACCTCCAGCCAGAGTTATTGGGGCACGTTTGCTGACTCTTTGAGGTCAGAGCATTTTCTGTTTGTGACTAAATCTTGGATTCTTCTTTACCATTATTTATTCTTCTTTTCCGTAACCTCCAGCCAGAGTTATTGGGGCACTATTGCTGACTCTTGCACATTTACTTTGGTCACTTGCTTTTCTGAGTGAGATTTAAGAAGCATAAGATAGTCCACTCCTTTGTCATCTCTCCTGCTTCACAATCACCAAATGAGTTGATTACTTGGATCACTCCTTTTTCAGATCTTTCAGTGCAAACTAAATTGAATCAATCGTATGAATGACTAAAAAAATCTTTGAGTTTGCTTAGCAAAGATTACAATCTACAGATATTGTCTGTGCACAGTGAATAACACTATGCTTGTCTTTGACCAGGAATTAGTAACTATGACTAGATAAGAAACATTAATAGTTTTTACAAATCTTCAATGGAAAACAGGATTTTTACCGGGGCATTTAAAACTTGCCTAGCAAAATTGTCTCTTTAGATCAAAATCTTCTTTAGAAAAATCAAAATCTTCTTTTTGACCACCTGAAAGAACTGGGGGTCCTGGGTTCAAATCCTGTGATTTTTTATTTTGGGATCTTTAGGGCACCTCTGAGTCCACTTAACTTTAATGGATACCTGACATTAGTTGGGGAAAAGTAAAGGTAGTTGGTCATTGTGCTGGCTACATGTTTCTTGTTAACCGTGGGTTTATAACTCTGGATAATCCAAATAAAAAGACATTAATGGCAGCACTGACCAAGATTCAAACTCAGACCCAACAGTTCAAGAGCCAAACACTTAGAGCACTTAGACACCATGTTTCTAAATTATGTTTTGTCAAAATACTTTTCTTTTGTGATAGTAATAAATTATTAGTACTTACATTGTTATTAGTATATGTTTCTCAACATTTGGCCAGGTCCTGGAGTGTGCCTGGGATGAACTACTGACTAAAGTGTATGAAGCCAAAGATCTGGACTACATCATAGCAGCCCATCAAGTGTTTCTGGACACAGTTCTCAGCCGATGTTTGCTGAATGAGAAATCCAGGGCAAGTATTGAGTTTAAGATAACTTTTGTGTTGTTGATCAGTTGTTGACTAAAGCACCAGGTTGCTAGTAAACCACTAAACCGATGTAGGTATAAAATAATATTTTAAATTATAAAACTTGAAATAACCTAAATAATTTCTTTTATGAAAACAAATAAATAGAACTTTTATTAAAATATACACAAATTCGATTTGAGATTAAATTAAATAAATTGATATTTAAATAAATCTCACTATAAAATTATATCCTTACATTCTCACTTCTTTGGGTTGTCTCTGGTTCTTAACATAGATTATGAGAGATCTGATTATCTTGCATCATTCTACAAGACTAATAATTAACCCTTTAAGCGCGTGTGGTAGTTTAGCCTCTAAACATCAGAATTGTGTATGCACTTATTGTAAAACAGTTCAGCACTTTAAGGGTTAATGCTCTCTTTCTTCATCACCACCTTGAAAACACTCACACATTCCATTTGGCACATATGTTTTGATTGATTTTCAATCACAAGTAAAGTTTAGGTTTATTTCACTTGTTTTTTTTTTATTTAACTCTTTTTCTCCACAATTATTTAACAAATTCTGGTGGAATCAACATTGATATCGTTATTTAGGAGAGAAAGAGTTAATACCTGGTCTCAGTGATACCCAACCTGATATTAGCTACCCATTTTGTGCTTACGGCTAAAGGCTTATAGCCTCTGTCTTGACTAATACTTCATATGTCATAGTTGATGCTCCAAATACCTTAGAAGCTTCATTCCTGATTTTTCATCCAGGTTGTCTTCTGAAGCTTTAATACTGCAACGCAGCAGTTTATGTACCGAGACTTGAATCCAAAGTTTCACCATTATTACTTTGTCCCTTCGGCTAGACTAGATATAATAAAAAAGATTTCAAGCCTTTGAGAATAAATGTTACAGAAAACTGCTAAGCTGGCAGTTAAGAGGAACTCCTCGATACTGAATTTCCATTTTATTGGACCAATAAAAATTATCTACCTTTTCTTCAAAAAACTATTTGATTTGTTTCTTATATCAGAAATTAGCTTTAAAGTGAAACAACTCCCAGTTTTTTAAATGGATAGGATGTTTGTGTGAAGTGATTTGATTCAGAAAGGATAAAAAAAAATATTGTTTTAATCAGTGTTTCTCAAACTGATTTTTTTTTTTTAATTTTGGGTTCTTTTTTTCTGGTGGTGTTTTTAATTTTGCCAAAGTTTTAATAGTGACCTGTGGCTAGGATTGAAAAAAATATTATTTAGGTCGGTTCCTGGGTCCCACATCTGCTAGTTCTCATTTTATGTAAAAAAAAAACTTTTAATGGTATGTGTTTTTACAGGAGATTCTCCAGTTGTTGAGGACTTTGTTTGACCTGATCATTGAATTTGAAACTGCCCAGGGAGTTTTCTTTGAGGCAGCAACATCAGAAGTTTTCACCAGGGAAGCATTTGATAAATCTAAAAAGGAAAGGACCCGCAAGGTACAAATTAGAGCTTTGTTTTCTTATAGCTTCTAACTTGGAATAAATGTTCCTTAGATCATGGCAGAGATTATATTGTATGTTTAATGTCCCTACCACAACCGGAGGGCCCTAAAAATAGACAAAAAGTACCTAATTGTATCTCAATTAAAGAACAAAACTTTTTAACAAATCTGGTTTTCTCAGTATTTTATACTGGATATGTATATGTTGGCTGAATGGGTAAACCCATTTTCACACTGGTTTTTTTTTTTTTCGTGGCAAAATTTAAAAAATGTGAAGGGAACATTCCATTAGATCAGTAATACCCAGACTATACCAGCGTGTCATAAACGGCTTGTTTATATGTAAATGTATATATATATATAGAGAGAGAAATTTAGTTATCTGGACAAAATTGGGACGTGATTGTTTTTATCCTAATTACCAGCTGGTCTGATTAAGCGGATTAGACTGTTTAATGGGATTTGTTATGGTACTTAAGGATTCTGTCCCTATAAAAGACTGGGTGTAATTAGCCAGTGATCTCATTAACTGGATTTAAAGTGAATGTATTAATATAGCTCATGTCTAACCAATAAACTCAGGAATTTCTAGATCACTAATATAAAGCAGTCTGGAAATTTTGCAAACAAAAACATCTTGCAAAAAAAATAAATTATATTTGAACATCACCATAGTCAATTGAATCAAGACTAATCATCATAGGAAGTCTGAACACTGACCTGCAATGTCGTGGGGCAGTGGAGACCAATAGCTTGTGGCCATGTCAGACCTGTGACATGGCCACAAGCTATTGGTCTCCCACTATCCACAGGTTGCGATGTCGCAGGTCATTGTTGAGGCCTACTAAAACGATTGGCCTCGGGTGAATAATGTGGTTCTACTGAAATATTATCCAGTGCAAGAATAGAGTTGTCACCCTATTGATATCTGTATTTTAAGTGATATTGAAATGTTACAACTACTGTATGTTTTTTTAATGGATCATTTTCACTGATACAGTTTTTTTTGTTTCTTTGTTGCATAGGGGGAGTGGGAAACAAATGATGAAATAGAGAGAGCAGAGAAATCTAGGAGGAACAGCTTCTTGACAGCCATCATACCATCCACTCGAGCCAAGCTGCAAGTAGTGTCTTCAGCCTATCAGGTGATGCACTGCAACAACACATTATAGATATTTACACCAGTGGTCTGAAATTTGATCTAACAATGAACCATTTTGTTTTGTTCTTGAAATTCATTTTTTCCCCCTGCATAATCTTTTCAAATTAATGCATTTCCCTCAGGTGTACTTCCATCTCTCCACCTTTAAAGGGTTAAATTAGTAAGCCTATATAGCTTTGCCTATAAAAGTCGCTTCATATGATCATACCATCAAACTATTATGGCTGCCTGGTCGTGCATTATGTGCACTGGACTGTCGTTCGGACTTCTCCATGATCTCGGGTTCATACCCTGCCATCCCCCGTTGTCCTGCAGGAGGTTTGGACTAAGAAGTAAATGATCTTCAACTCTGAAGGAACATCTGAAACATGAAAACATGTAAAAAAAACATTTTACAAACATTTTTTGGATTCTATTCTAGAAATAGAAATGGAAAAGTGGTTTGATTTCTGAAACAAGTCCCAAAAAGCCTGCGGAGTTTGGGAGCGCCTGAGGTGCCCTGACCACAATTCCCTGTGGTGGTGGCTGTCCAGGCCTGAGCAAACTATTAAGGCACAGTGCAGGACAGGTCACTGTCCTGTTGGCTCATATTTGTCACAGCTATGGCCAAACTTCAACTCACTGTGCCCTGCTGCAGAAAATAAGAGAAAACCATGTCTCATATTCCTTTTGAATGCTCCAGCCTTGCTGATCTCCATCTCGACAGGTCCATGCAACCACAAATTCTCTACCTGTATGATGACATGTATGTACTAGGTAAAACAACAGGGTTTCTGTCCAGGGCTTTTGTAAGAGAGGATTTGAACTTCTCAAGCCTGGAGTTTGATGATGATTCTAGAGATACTGTTTACAAAACAGTATTTAGTGTCTCTCTCCATGAAATTATTGTTTATAAAACTTGTGGCATCATCGTTAGATACAAAATGTTTATCCTCCCAGGGCAACATTTAGTTTAGTGAAGACTGTTTAGTAAAGTATATGCCTACTGTTTGAAGATAGAATTGGGTCGAGCTTGTGAAGCTAATTTGAAGACAAACAAGAAAAACATGAAAATCACATTTAAAAAAACAACAGCAAAGCTTATATTAAGTGTAATTGTATCAATTAGTTTGGATCAGTTATGTATTTTGTCTAGATAACAATAAATGTCCCTAATAGTTTTAACTTTCCTTTTTTTTTTTTTTTTTTTTTTTTTTTAATAAAAACTTTTAAAACCCAATTATGGTAAATTCCAGCCAGATATTCTTTTCTTTCCCCCAACTGGTCCAGACAAGTGCTAGGATCACAGCTTATTGAGAAAGCTAAAAGCATTAATTAGGGCTAAACAAAAGAATATTTCTAATTGCAGGTTTATTGTTGGTCTAGATCAATAACAAATTTAATCACATGACTGATCCATACAACTACACTTAAAATAAGATTTTTTTTAAAGTATTTTTATCTTGGTTGTTCTTAATTTTTTTATGTGTTTTTTTGCATCTGTTTTAGGACACTGTCAACAGATTTTTGAAGATGGTGGCCTCACACCCTGACGCCAGTTTGCGTTTCTTGTGCTTCAGGTTAGACTTCAATGAACATTACAAAGTTAGAGAGCCCAGGGGAAGGCTGTCTTTCATGCGAGCCAACTGACTGTCATGACTTGTTTTTATTCTGTATAAATGTGTGTAGGCTCTTACATATATACATATACCCTTGTACCATGCACCAATGTAATCTGTAACTCTTGGAATAAATTGTTACAAAAACTAAAAAAGTATCTGGCTCTTATTTTGTTTTGTATGAATATGTACAGTCAATGACGGTCAGAGGCAGCTAATTTTACTAAACAAAAAAAATTGGTTTTGATGTTTAGATAATTGGCTTCACTTCTGAAGCATATAATTTTTTTTTCAACATTTTACCTTCTTGTAATTAACACTTAAGGGCATTATCAAAATCAAAATGCACTCAGGTTTTCTTTTTAGCTACAGTGAAATGTTTTTTAAATTGCTAAACTACAAAGATCAGATTTAAACAGTTTTTTAATATAGCTAGAACTCGTAGATATCTAAGCAGATCATGTAGAAAGGATTAATTGCTATTGTTCCAAGACTAACCTAATATCTACAGCACAGCATAATTCTGTTTTTGAACATTGATGATTTGATTTTAATATCAAAGAAATGGTTAACAAAAAAATAGTTGCTTTTTAACTTGTATCAGTATGAAATCTGTGTCAAAAAATTATTTTTGCATCATTAATGCCTCGAGTATATATAATATTAATGCCTAGAGTAGAAATTTGCTATGTTTAATCAGTAGAAATGTATATATCTTGTACTAGGGACAAACATTTTCAAGAAACTCAAGAAAGACTCAAACTTTCCCATAGAATATTTTTATTTGTCAGCAATTCCTTTCAATTCTACCTAAATATGTGAACATTATGTTATAGACACTTTGGTTACTTCAAGTAAAATACAGTAATACTGAACTTAATGAGCATCACACACACACACACACAGCACTAACTGAAAGATACAGCAGTCAGTTGTCCTACAACTTGGTACACATGTTCAGGTCATGGCCCTACGGTTACTGAACCACAAGAATTCAAGTGTTTAGTTGTTTTAAAATACTGGCACTTTATTGGAGTTAAAGGTCTCTATATAAGTTTAATAATATATTTCAGGACAGAACATTAAATTCTAGATTTAGTTTGAGGGTTAAAAGAAGCTGATTCAACCATACTTTACATTACTTATAGAAATTTTTTTTTAAAAGGAATCATTTAGTGTGAAGACTGCAATAATCCAGAGTTATGTGCTTCAGAGTATTTCCTTGGAAGAACTTGACAACTTACATTCCAACCAAAAGAGGAGAAAAAAATGCAAAGGAGAAACAAAATGGGGGTTCACCTTATCACATGATCAATGTATGGGACTCTCTAGATAAGCATGCTTTCTTTAGCAGTAGCATTTAGGACTGAAAAATTCATGAGAGGATTTGTACAGCTTTATGATAATGAAACTACCATTCATAGACTCTTAACAGTACACCTATAAATATACACACTGACTAGCTTCAGACAAACTCAAGAACCGACCACATACACACAACTCCAAGAGTTTTTACAGATTTGTAGTCAACAACAACAAAAATAGAATTAGCTGAGCAAAGAAAAAATATTAATGTGTATAGATAACATCTGATTAAATAAATATGTCAAGTTACAGTTTATATAAATAATTTTATTGGTAACTACAGTATATAATTTATATATAATAAAAAAAAAAATAACTTGAATAGCTTGAATCTAAGCAATATAATATCTGATAAAGGAAATATAAAAAAAGTTGCATCGGAACAAGACCAGAAATACAGAGCATATCTGCAAATAGTTTCTGCCCCATTCCATGACACTGTGCCATGTCTATACAAACAAGTCAACGTAATAATTTAATTAGCTAGAGTAGAAGAAAGGAGGCGACTGCACAAATGCCATTAAATGTATTCCTGCACGAGTTGAATTAACTATTGGCTTTACAAGAGATTGCAAATTACAGAGTAAATGTAACAAAGAAACAAAACAAAAAAATACTGAGATTTATAGATATCAACAATAATGGAAAAATAAAAATGCTCTTAATTACATGTCTCAAATTGTCCCTAAAAGTTTGTCATCACAAATAGTTCAACTTATGGGTCATCCACAAATTGTCCCTAAAATTATGGGTCGTAAAAAAAAATTTTTTTTTTTGCTTAAGTAATGAGTCATCAAAAATTTTAATTGTTCCTTAAGCTATGAGATGCCATAAATTGTTTCGTAAGTTTCACCTGATGTCATGACAGTATTTTTCTCAAATTTTAAGTTCAGCCATCAAAAATTAAATTGTATTATAGAAGGGTTCCTAAACTTTTCCAAAAAATTTTAAGTACACAAGTAATGACAAGAAAAATAGAAGTCAACCATAATCACAAGCATATTAACTAGAATAATGTTTGTGCTCAGATAGCATTCATCCTGTACAGAGGTGCAGTTACACAGCATACAATAGGTTAAGTGAAACATCTTGTATTCCCAACAGCAAACAAACTAAATATCACAAATAACATGAGTCAACTGGATTCACTGATTCCATTCACTAAATGGTGAATTGGACAAAGCAAAAAAAAAAAAAGGGATGGGGGTAATAAATTATAACCATTTGATCTTATAATAAATAGTAAAGTCCTCTGAGAACTTGTAAGTACTATCCTAAGGTCTGCTACCCAGTCTAGCGCTAGTCTCCACACTCGTTAGGGTGTTAATGAAAACAAACTTTGACACAGACAAGCAACACACACACACACAGAGTCAGATACTGACAAAACAAACTGAGAATGTTATTCTGCAGACATGTGCACGCAAGGAAGAAATGAAATACAAGGCAAAGGTTAGGGATAGTTTTAAAGAGCCGCGTTTTTTTCTTAATCACTTTATGTAAATAAAAAAAAAGTCAATTCCCCAGACCTGCGAATCAAGCAATAACAGGAACCATATTTTACATACTATAAATACAAGGAGTTCATTTCTTCCGCTAGGTGCTACCATGCAGAGACAGCCTCACACAGAATCATAAACAAAGTCTTCCTCTTTACACACGGCAATCGTCTCCTTGACAAACCTGGCCATGCCGCGACAAACAACAAAACACAGGGAGACTTTGCACCAACAGCCTTGTCTACCCAAGCAGTACTGGACGAGATGATAATTAGGCCAAGTCTTTTTGTCTGTAGATTACTTTGCTCGCACACACATGCATTACAAGTCAATATATGTTACTGTAAGAGGAAGAAAAAAAACAATGTTAGTCGTTTCAAAGGATATGTTAATGGGCTTAGCTTCACTATTTAAGACAAGAAATGTACAGATTTCCAACAAAATGTAAACCTTTGACCAAATTGTGAGTTAGATGTTGGTGAAATATTTATGGATACAAATATCTACACAACCATTAAATAGAACCGAACTTTATATGAAAAGCTGTAGTTCCAATCAAGTATTGTAACGTTATGTGAATATCCCTTAAAGATGTCAAGAGTTAATTAGAAAATACTTTATTAATACTTTGCGCCAAACACACAACAAACCAGGCAAATTTAAAGCAAAAACTTGTCTACACACCAAATCAAAAAATGTCACACTCTAAAGCTAACTCTGGTGATATGAACCTTGTGCCAAACCAAATGGTATTTTTAAAGCTCATTTTAACATGAAAGGTAACCATAAATATTAATAATGATTTGGCATAAGGTCCAAAAAGGCGGGTAACTAATCCTAAGCTACAAAACCAGTAATGCGATGCTACGTAATATCAAAACATTTTTTCCCCCAGTTAGTGTTACTTCAACCATTTTTAATGAAACACAAATAATACAGTTACAATTAAAACTGGATCAAGACAATAGTATGAAAGAAAAGGTGTACCCAAATAAAAAGGGATACTAAAATGATCTTATAGCCTACTAGCATCTATCCATACAATACCTAGATGAAAGAAAAAGAACTCAAAAAGAAAATCACATTAACATAACAGAGAGTTCCTAATTAAAAAAAACAAAACAAAGGGTACAAAAAAAAAAGATACATTGGGAAAAAAGGGGTGGGAGTGAAATATTAAGAGGAAAAAAAAATGTTCACTATAAAGCCTTGCAGTACCCCCCCCCCCCTTAAAAAGGAAGTAGTCAAATAGGAACTGTGCCCCCATAACTCTGATACATTTTCAATGTCTTATGTTCTATTGCTCCCATCATTATGTGTCAAACTATGAAGTTTTATGAAACCAAGACGCGTGAAAATAATGACAAGTCTCTTTACATATAAATAAATACATGAGCAAATGGTCACTAAGCTTTCAATGTTCAATTTAATTCACAAATGCCTCCCACTAATACAGAAAGGCTAACTGTTCTAAAGATTCCCTAGACATTTGACTTTGAATGGAAGTGCTACTGACAGTTTTCTCTAATGAACAATACACACTTTAAAGACTTAACAGTGAAACTACTTTTTAGGAGGAGGAAGGCGGACACCGAAACGTGTAAACATTTCTTCTCTATTTGTACCAGTGCTTTTAGGAGCTGGAGATGTTGGGCTGGCGGGGCTCTGTGGGCCGGCGGGGCTCTGTGGGCTTTTGGCTCCAGTGACAATAGGGGGTTTAGGAGCTGGGGTTGTTACTTTAGGAGCCTCAAACCGAGAAGCCAATAAACCTAATGCCCCCTTAGGTGCGGCTGGAGAAGGTGAAGCTGGAGAAGGTGAAGCTGGAGAAGGCACACCTGGAGAAGGCACTGCAGGCTTATCAAACCTGGCTGCTTGACTAGTGATGAAAGAAGGTTTCGCAGCAGCACCGAGTGGGGACATTGGCTTCGGGGCCACTGATGGTGGGGTTTTAGAAGGAGGCTCTTTGGTACCACTTGCAGGTGACCATGGCTTGGGTGATGGAGAGTCAGAAGGTTTACTTTCTTGCTCTTTAAAAGAAAATGGAGTAGGCTTGTGTTTAGCCGCCACAGGTTGTTCACCTGGTGATGCAACAGTTGCAGGAGGTGAAATGACTTCAGGTTTAGGAGCTGGTGCAGGAGGTGAAATGACTTCGGGTTTAGGAGCTGGTGCAGGAGGTGAAATGACTTCAGGTTTAGGAGCTGGTGCAGGAGGTGAAATGACTTCAGGTTTAGGAGCTGGTGGTGGAGGTGATTTGAGTTTAGCTTCTACTTTAGGGGGTGGTGTTGGCTGTACTTTAGTAGGAGGAGGCGTAGGTTCTACTTTAGGAGGAGGCGTAGGTTCTACTTTAGGAGGAGGCGTAGGTTCTACTTTAGGAGGAGGCGTAGGTTCTACTTTAGGAGGAGGAGTAGGTTCTACTTTAGGAGGAGGAGTAGGTTCTTTTTGAGGAGGTGGTGTAGGCTCTTTTTGAGGAGTGGGCAATATAATTGGTGTAGGTTCAGATTCTGGTGCTTGATTTGCAGGTCCAGACTCAAGTGCAGGGGAGGAAAGGGTCAAAGTAGTTTCAGCCTCTACAGAAAAAGAAGCTGATGCCTCTGTGGGTTCTGAGGTATGAACCACTACAGCTGATGAACTGGCATCAATTTCAGACACAGACGTATCTACTGAGGGTGGTGATAACTGTATAAACTCTACTATTGGTGAAACAGATCTAACATCTGACAGTATTTCAGAAGATTGAGGAGGCAACTCAATGGAAGCTGATAAGCCTACCACCTCACTAGCTGCTGGATAATCTACAATGTCCACAGCCTTTTCATCTACCTGAGCAAGAACAACATCTACCACTGGGGTACCAGAAACCTCTACCGCAGGGGTATCAGAAACATCTACCGCAGGGGTATCAGAAACATCTACCGCAGGGGTATCAGAAACATCTACCGCAGGGGTACCAGAAACCTCTAACGCAAGGGTACCAGAAACATCTACAGCAGGGGTACCAGAAACCTCTACCGCAGGGGTACCAGAAACATCTACCGCAGGGGTACCAGAAACCTCTAACGCAGGGGTATCAGAAACCTGTACCGCAGGGGTACCAGAAACATCTACTATTGGGGGAACAGAAATATCTACTTGAGGTTCTACAGGTGAAAGTAATTCAACACTACTGGAAATCTCTTGAGTCTCCACTACCTGTTTAACTGGTTCACCACTAGCTATCTCCAAAGATCCACCTTCTTGTACAGCAGTAGATGGTTCCACTTCCGACGAGGCACCCAGAAGACTCTCAGTGCTTACCTTAGTCTCTGATTCTCCTGTCGCTAGCTTAGTCTCTGAGTTGGGTTGGGATATCTTCTCGTCCAGGCGCGCCTTGATGTTGTCAAACCTGTCGATGCCCATGTAGTCTGCTTGACCTTGCTCCCACTGAAGCTTCCTCTCGCGGTCATCTTTCTTAGGGAGACTCTCTAATGCCCCAGCCTGCAAGTTTATATTGGCTAGATCTCCAACAATCCCTGCCTGTTTGGGTACAAACAACAAAGGGTTTAGTCTCAGCCTAGAATCAATCAATGTTAAAGATCATGTCTAACAAATAATCAACAACTGTGCTTTAAAATTAAATAAACACTTCAGATTTGTATTAGTTGAACTTTTCAATTTAAAAAAAAAAAGGTCATTTCATACTTTGTTCAATAAAAGAGGGAAAGAAGGAATACAATACAAACTATGAGCTATTAATGTGTACACAACAGGGGGAGCAACTAAGCCAATCATGACATCAATACCACTTTTAAGTAAAAAATAATAATATCTACACATGCTGGTTGTGCAACAGCTACACACTACAATGAGGTAGAAAGCTAGGTGTGCAGCAAATAAATACTCACTACACATCAAGATAGAACAGACACTTTACACACGCAAAACAAAAAGGGAGGTAGAACAAGTTTGAGGTAAAAATGTATATCAAGAGTAATTTATGTCAATTTACAATTATTTACAACATCAAGGAAACTGGTGAGCCAGACATATTTTTAAATCCTCTTTTATAAGTGACTGTGTGGTTTTTTTTTTAAATGCAGGGTATATATATATATATATATTGTTTTCTTTTTTGTAAGTGAGTGTGTATATACATATATTTTAAAATCCTCTTTTTTAAGTGAATGTGTGTGTTTTTTAACACTGGGTGTAGTTTAATATTACTTTTTAACCTTGTGGATTCAGTAAGTTTCATTTAGTGTAGACAAAAGACTGTTCCTGGCAATAAATTCTGTTCCTGGCAGTAAACTCTGTAAGATAAAGACTGATGGCTGCTCAGCTATACTTAGACCATCTACCTGTTCTGCTAGTTACCTGTGTTGCTCAACACTGAACTGCTTGGGTTCAAGCCAGATTCTAGCACACACAAACTGAACACACTGAATACAAAACACACACACACACAGATGCATTAGATATTTTAGGAACCCTTCTATCTATTCCAAATATACTAGGGTTGTTTGGAAACTAGTTCATTCTGGTCCCATGGTTACTATTTGATGAAACTTTGGATATTTGAAAACTAGTTTAATCTAGTCCTGTGGTTACTGTTTGAATATATAACAATTTTGCTTTTAAGTCTAAAAGATGGGAGGCCTGAACTAAATATTTATTACAGAGAAAAGGTCTGCAACACAACTAAGTCTAGGTCAGATCGTCTTAACACTTAGAAGAAATATTTCTTTGGAGAGTTTTGGGCTGAATAAATCCCATCAATTCAAAACAAATCGATTTTGTTTACAATAATAAAATGTTTAAATGGAAAAAAAAATGTCATGACGTTTTTATTGGCTACATTTTTTTAATGCAATTATAAATTTACAATTTCACTTCATTTCTTCGTTTTTTTATGAAATGCAAAATAGTAAAATGATAATTTTAATACAATTTCATATATAGTGGAAAATGTAGATAATGATCTTTTATTGAAAGATTGTTAATATTTAGATTCTAGATCTACATGGAACTGATAAAAAACAACAATTTCATCATACAGGGCCTGTTTAAGTTAATGTTTGAGATAACTCAATGCTAAGCCAAATTCAAACAATCTCCACTGTTACTCTTACTAAACTAAACACTGCCTTTAACTGTATTGGATACAACTAGATCTTAGAAGAGACTTGAAGATCTTGTGAAGATTTTTTTTTTAATGTTTTGTTTTAGAACAATAAAAAAAAGATTTACTATAAGTATGGATCTCTCTAGATTAAATGAGCACTTTTAAATATGTTGAATCTTGGTTATAATTAACTTATTTAAATCTATGACATAGACTAGATGTACTCTCCAAATATTCTAGCTGTAGATCTAGATCTATTCTTGATACCGGGTTCATCAGTTACATGTATAGGTTTAAAAAAAAAAAGGAAGTTCACAAATGTCAAGGCCACAAAGACTAGTGTCAAGTGCTACAGTAAGACTGTTACCAAGAAAAGAGGACCACATAATTCGGTCTCCTGACATTTTTGTCTGTAGAAAGAAAATCTGATTGAAAACGCTGACATGTTCAGAAATGTTTGACTTGACTGACCCAACATTTCTCTACAACACAAGCCGCGTGACATTTTCGGGTACACTATTTGCCCAGAAATAAATTTAGACCCAAGTTTTAGTGACAACTGTATGGCTGCAACAATATAGACTTTTTCTCTGTCATAGTATTTTTATATGTTGTGTCTCATCTTTTGTTTTTTTCCCCACGTTCCACCATTTTATATTAAACTCGGGTTTGTCCCTGATGTAAAAATCTGCACTAATAGCGTATACATGCTGAACTAGGGACAGCTTACAGACTGTGTGTAGTGCGACATAGTATAAGCATTCACGTAACTTAAGACAGATGTAACATCAAACTAGAATGCACAGAGATGATGTTGGATGGTATTATGTTTGCCCTTTCCAAGCGAATCCATTAAAATAAATACAGACTTTATCAGCCGTCATCTAAATGAGCGGGAAATTCGAAAGTCATTAGAGTAGCCAGGCGTGGAGAATGCGAGGGCTGGTGAAACACAACGAACTGACTGTTTAAGGTCACGGGGGGAGAACAGGTCATGGTCAGGTGATAAGATTACTACCGTGTGTAGGAGGGACATTTTCGTAGCACACTGAGGTCAGCGAAGAACAAAGCATCAAAAAAATTCTAACTTGTAATGGGGGGGGGGGGATGAGAGAAAAAAAAGGGTGGTGGTGGCTGCTTGTACTTTAAGCTAACTAAGATAACACCGAAGGTCAGAACTATAACAGTAATGCGTGTACTACAGGGCCTTGATGAAGGCCCAGACCAACTTACAGATTATTTTCAGTCCTCCAACTTTTGATGTCTACAACTACAGACAGTGCCTTTGGTTACCACGCTCACAATGAGAGCTACTCACGTGAACCCTGGGACTGCATGGAGCGGCCGTGACACGTGCACAGCACGAGCGTGACCTAGACGATAGATCTGTGGCATCCCCACTGTTCACGCCCCCCCCACCCCACCACCCCCCAACACACACACACATACCGGTAAAATACAAGATTAGAAAGCTAGGACGATTGATTAGAATGAACTAGTATATTGACTAAATAACATACAACTTCAACGTTCTGGATAGACGATATAGGTCAGTGTGGTCATTTCGAAACAAAGCTGGGTGTAGTAATAGAATGGCTTGACCGAGGGGAGGGCGGGGCAGGACGATCAAGATAACTTGGGGACCATACAGAGTTCTGATACGTGTCACGGGCCGCAAGGCCGCACACAAAAAGCCTATTGGAATTGAACGTCCGCGGCATTATGGGAAGTCGCGTAGGACCCGATTTGACCGCTTCTCGTAGATTTTTTTGACATCACTGAACTATGTAAACAATACAACAAATGAGCAAGATGGTTAGGCGTGCGTATCCTGCCTGCAGCAAGGTTGGCGTGCTATCAAGGAAACATTCCAATTAATTGCACTAATCACTTAGACTGCGAGTCTTGGGCGATAATGCAGCGCTTCTAATTAAGATGTACTCGAACTTCCGGAGCTATTTGGTCGATGGATACTCAAGATATTTTGGACATGCCGACTACATAAAAAAAGCTTTACGTATGTAATGACCAAAAAAAAAAGGTCATGGCACATGGAAATGACATGTTAAGGGTTACCCGGGAGATCAAAAACTTGAGAAACACTGCTCTAATGTATTCAATATTCGCATGTTCTAAATGCCACGATGTTCTAACGACCGGTCGAGGTCAATGTCACGGGTCGGAGCCAGGAGAAAAGTAGCGATGTCTGCCAGAGATGCCGTAGATTGAGGCCGAAATAGAGGTCAGCACATACAAGCCAATGATGATGGTGATGCAACACATCAGTCCCACCATCACAGTGTTCACTCTTTCTTTCCTAACTGACGATACCAGCGTTGATTCCACCAGAATGTGGTAAATAATTACGGAGAGAAAGAGTTAATAATGTACTACACAGGACACGAAGGATCAACATTTAGATAATGTCATGCAGGACAAGGAAATAGAATCAGGACAATTCATCGGACTAGGCGTTTGTTGTAAAGTATCGATACATTCTTATAACGATTGTTTTAAGAGTCCTGTCGTTTGATGGGATCTAACCCTGAAGTATCGATACATTCTTATAACGATTGTTTTACGAGTCCTGTCGTTTGATGGGATCGAACCCTGAAGTATCGATACATTCTTATAACGATTGTTTTACGAGTCCTGTCGTTTGATGGGATCGAACCCTTAAGTATCGATACATTCTTATAACATGTTTGTTTTATCAGTCCAGCCTATTACTAGGACCGAACTGATCATGCGCAGAAGTGGTCCGATTAAGCGGAATCGATTTTATACTATTTTAAAAAATCGTCCAAAAAATCAACCACATCAAAGACGATGTTCAGTTGAAATAAAAACCATTCTTTTGTAATGAGATTTAACTTTATCCCGACACAGGCAGGTCAAACGCGTGCTGTATGCTCCAAACAACGGAAACCAACACTAGAAGTGACCACTAAGACAAGGAAACAAGCAAACAAACCAAAAAATCGCACAACTTAATTTCCAGTGATAAAAGTTGTCAGTAAAGACAAGTGGTTTCCCTAGATCAGTTTGACTTGGAAATCTGATCACACACAGACACAAGAAGAAAAACGTAAACAAACGAAAGACTACATTATAATGAAAACTCTTTCACCCTTTAAGTGCGGAGCTGTTTTACAATGAGTATATACAAAAGGGAATTACAATTCTGATGTTTAGAGGCTAAACTATCACTCGCGTTTTAGGGGTTAACAGACAATAACATTGGGGGAACAAAAAACGAAAGTATCTCAGCTTTGAAAACTTGGGACTGTCAGTGACTTGACAGCTGAACCAATGCCTGCACTTACTAAACAGTTCGGTGTATATCTACATCTACTTATGACATCCACGCCAAATAAAAACCTAAGCACGCAGCGCCCAGACAGGCAAGGGTACACTATGTGGGATTGTGTGTTGGAGACATTTGCTGACGTGACAAAAGTAGGACACGGGGGGTCAAGGACAGGGAAGGAAAAAAAAAAGGTGTTGGGGGGGGGGGGGAAATACGTTTAAAGAATGAAAGCGACACGAGGAGACTTAAGAACTGTGTCTTGGTATGAAAATGTAGATCTTGGGTTTCGTGATCGTCCGCACACACGTCACACGTGTAAGTCCTAGCCTAGCGTCTTGATACATGTAGTATGTATTGACTTCACTGCAGTTTACTTTTCTATGGGCGTCTGCGTAGAACCCCTCTCCGCCCCCCCCCCTTTTTTTTTTCATTGACTTCTGTCTAACAAACAGTTCAAGAAGGACTGCAAACACCTGAATATATTTTTATAAGCCCAATATCTAAACGACTTGCCACTCAACTGAAATGCTACCAACGCGCCTGTTTGAATCGAGAGCGACTATTCCGTGAACATGTCTACCAATTGTCAAACAAAATGAACTAGAACTCAGGACCAATTTACCAAGAGCAAGGTACAAAACATCGTCAAACGTTTAGAGCTTTCATCTCAAAGAATGTAGATCAACTTTTTTTTTTTGTTCACTTCAACTGTTAATGTAGTACCCCCCCCCCGGCCCAACAAACTAAACAATACAATTAATTTATAAAGCTTTAGTATCAAATACCAAATGGGATGTTTACTGTCTGCACACAAAGGCCACCAATTCCCTGGAGTGTCAGTGTTCATGTGGACCATTTGACTACACAATTATAGTTCCTTATAGCACACCCCTCCACCTCCAACACACACACACAGTGACATTCCTCAGCCTAGTTTTTTGTCCATTCATTGATACAAGTGGCATATTGAAACTGGCAGAAAGATATACTCCGTTCCAACACTATAGTCTCCCCAAATCACTGTCAAGATTAGCTTTACTTATCGATTCTAAACCTATGAGGAATTACGTGGTGAGATTTAGATTATAACACAGAGACACTCTAGTTGGCCTACTCTAGACAACAGACATGCTACGGTGTGTCCCAATGAGCTAACATCTTTCTAAACGTTCAGACGAGAAATCTTGAGTGAGAACTTTCAAAGTTTACCTGACTATCAGACAAGGACTCTACTGACCGCTTCTCCTCCTCCTCAGCAGTGGCTCCATTGTCTATAATGTCAGGACTCCCTTGAAGGCCCTCTTCGGGCTGGACCGCTGGCGTACCGTTACGGTAGTCTGCCCCGTGTGTAGGCGTAGGATGTGGAGTCAAGTCCCCTTGGGCGAGGTAGTGTTCTGCCGGGGGCAGGTCTGGGTTAACAGAGCTGAGAGGTTCCTCGGAGTAATGAGTCTCTAACACTTGGTAGTCCCGATACACTATTGGCACGTCCACCACAGCGACAGGGGGGACAGCGACTTCTGCCGAGGAGGGGGCGCCAGGGGCGGGCTCCTCCTCTTCCACCCTAGGCGGAACATAGGGGTACAGTATGCACATGGAGGTGGCCGGCTGTCCTCTGGTGTTGCTGTGACCATAGAGGTCAAGACCGGATGGTGGGCGTGTTTCTTGCACTGGGGGAGGCTCCGGGTGCTGTGTGATGGGAGGAGGGGGAGGGGCTGGAGGGGGGTCCTGCGTCTGGAATGAGAGAGTCTGCAAGACAGATGGGTGACATGACACACAGGCAATGAGAAGCAGGGAAACAGGTTCATGGGTATGTTGGTTAGAACACAGGAAAAAAAAAATCAAAACATGCTGAGACATATGGACCAACTTAAGGAAACAAGCTTATAGTGATATATTAAAACTGCTGAGATAGTATTTTTGTTTAAATGAACTTTAGTTATAGGCCAGTGTAAAGGGCCGTTACTCGCAGTGTCAACGTGTGTCCCTCGGAGCATCAGTTCATACCCAAAAAAAAGCAGTGCAGAAGAATACCAAATATAATGTGGGTTAGAGTGACCTTGTACTAAATCTCCCAATTCAGACTTCTGGAATATGTTATACAAACTACAGTGTAAGCAAAGATCTTTGGGAAAACTTTTAGGGTCAGGCAAATTTAATGGCAAAAATTTGCATTGGGTTGTTTGGGGTGGGTGGGGGAGGAGAACACAGGTGGAGGCCTGATTTCAAATATTTAGATATCAGTCTCGTCTTCTCAAGCTTTAACAGACGCGGCATTAACAACCAGACCGCAGAGAAATCATTCAGATCTACAACAGAACCAAACGCATCCATTCATCCAGACACAACATCCTCATGCAATCCATGGACAAGTTCAGCCTCTGTGTTTCAAACTTAAAGGTGTCAAAACAGAGCCAATCAAGTTCTCGACAAATTGCATTTCAAAGCCGAATATGTTTATATATATTTTTTTACATTACATTAGCTATTCAATGTTCTAACTTCAAAATACAGACAACATGGGTTCACGCTAAAGCGTATTAATATCAGTTTTAATAATTCATCCTAGCCGCATCGGGCAATGAGACAGACCCGCATCGTCTGCGTGCAAGCCACACAACGGACACATTTGTTTCCTAATACAGCTACGACTGCATCCACCGACCAGGACTGTGAAAATAGCCTTGGGTGGGGGTTAGGTCAAGTAGTATAACAAGCTAGACTGCAAACATACAGCGTACACATACAACAAAGATCAGTCTAAAAAAACAACACTCTGAAAGAATATTTACACCCAAAACAGAACATTGAGAGCATACAATCAAGACTAATCCATAATGGAAATACTATTTGTGGGATAGGCAGTAGAAAGAAAAAAAACAACCTCAAAACCAAAGTCACAGCCAAAACGTATAGCACAGATTCACATACTGAAATCTTCAAAGTGTGGAAGAGGAAATCAATAAACAATTCAAAAAAACCCAACACCCAACTGTCACCATAAGAAGATTATCTTCAAGCAGGCCAGAATCTTTCTGTGACCTGTCACTTGGCCAACACTTTACAGTGGCCTGTCACTCCAGATTGAGGCCAACAAAACAGATGGTCAACATCTGGAATGCCGGGTCAACGTGATATCAGAATGTGTAGTATAACTTGTTTCAGCCCTAATGCCATGCATATTGTAAGGTCACCTCTTGACACTCAAGTTCATAACGAGGCACATTTCTATATAAAAACACAAGGAAGCAAGCACGTTGTCTAACAAGAAAACACTTCAGGGAAAGAATTGAATGAAAGTATCAATGAAAGCGATGCGTCCGAGTGCCACTACTAAACACGGAGAGGAGCCCACTTAATGTACAGCAATGCTAAGATGGTCAGGACCAGTAAGTTATAGTCTGAGTCATAGAGTTCTACTAGTCAAGGGCTGCACTTAGAACAGCATGTATACACACACAGATAATCCAAAAACTTAAAGAGTTGCCCCCCCCCCCTCATTTTTTAAAATGTTTAACTTAATCCAAAGCTTGCATGTAGTAAATATATATAAAAAAGATTTCTTGCAATCAATGCCTGCTTCCTGCAACTAGTATCTGTCTATCGTTTCTCATTCTATTTAGTCCTGATAATGCTTCATGGAAGTATTCCAACTGAATACCACGTGACCTAATGTGTCATTCTTCGATTGTCATTCAGACAATGGCATTGATCAGACGTAACCCAAATTGAATTTCAAAATGATTAAATAATCCTGATTAGAAAACAAAATAACGCTCAAGTCAGGAGATTTCTTTTGTTGTTAATTAGCTAGTGATTTTTTTTTATTTACCCCAACTGACACATTGTTTGAGCCTTTTTTCCGAAAACAAAAAAAATCCTTCCATCCATCTTTGTTCAACTATGAAAAAAGAGAGAGAGTATTCTAACAGTGGGAGTTAATGCCAACATAACAACATACAAGAACAGATGTAACTAGCACTAGATCTCTCTAGGAGAGGATGGGTGTTAGCATCAACAACCGAGGGACAGACGCTGACTGATTAGTACAACAATCCACTACAGCTACTTTATACTACACAACACCTGAAGGTTAATAGTGAACTTGTTAAGCAATGTGTTCGGGTACAGGGAGACTAGTCCTCAGTCTAAACTATCTACAGCCTAAACTATTCCAGAGTTCTAGCATAATCTCTGCACCATTAACTTTTAGAGAAGCAGTTTTAGAAACTCTTTCAACTGTCAACTTAAATAAGAAACAGCTTGTAAGTTGTGAGAGATTTAAATGAAATGCAGTCAGTTAAATGTACATAAACACTTTACACTTTTATGTTTTAGCTATTCAATAGTTCAAAGTGAGAGAAAATGTTCACATTTGGCAACCTCCACCATACAAGCAAAGAGAATAAAGTAAAAATTACATAGCCTAGAAGCTGATAAAAATGTATAGGCATTAGAAGCTGATAGCATGTTATAAACAAGATTAGAAGCTGTTACTAACAGATTATAAGCCCTACTCAGAAATGTGTTGAATACAAGACACTGCTATAAAATAAGTCATTAGCTGTTACCAAAATTTAAAAAAAAATGAAATATAAAGAGTTCAATATAACTGATAATATTACATGCAGTAAGAAAAAAAAAAAAGTTAAGTCAACACTAGAAGCAGAGTCACGAAGAGCCATATATAGTGAAAGCAGTTAAAGTAGCAGATATTTATACAGCGAAACATCAGACCCAGATTTTACAGGATATTTGCTGGACATTACGACAAGACAAATGATTTAAATAACAAAGAAATAATAAAATGCATTAAGATTTTTTGTTTCATTCTTAGAACTGTATGTCTTATAAAGTATTTCAAAGTTTTTTTTTTGATAATCACACCAAAATTATATTTATAATCAATGAAAAAAAAAAAAAGAAGTTTTGTGATAAGTTGAACACACAAATGTTGAACATAACATTCATTTATCTTAATATTAAAAAAAATAATTTATCTTTAGAGCTTTAGGTTAAGGTTAAGTTAAATAAAGTAAACCAAGGTTTGAGGTGTATGTGCTGGAGCTAGAACAGGGTCTGGTGTTAGCAAGAGATTCAAAACGCTTACCTCTGACTGCACACACGCACACACATGCAAGAAGGTGACGAAAAGAAAATAACATTATATACAAGTCTTCAACGCAAACATTTCTAGTTATTTACATTTGAGTCTTGTTTATACATTTGAGTTAATGACAAATATGGGACTTCAGAGAACAAACATAAGATCACAAACCCTTTACATATTATTTTATTATTACATATAAACTATCGGAGGCATTAGTTAGAGAAAATATACAAGTCGGATCATTTAGCTTACAAGTGTAGAACTATGACATGTTTATAAAGATATTGTTCAAGAAATATTACCAATGTAAAAGTAAAGTACCCCTTTCAGACCTAGTCATAAGATGATATATGGATGTACATTTTTATGGCCAATGGTTAATGAGGATGTCATGTGGCCAGCACAACGACCAACCACATTTACTTTCCCCAGTAATGTCAGATACCTATAGAGCTAGGGGGGTGTCCTAGGATTCCAAATCCCAGTCTTCACCAAGATTTCAACCTGAGAACCCTCAGCTCAGAAGCCAAGCACTTTACCACTCAACCACCATGCCAATTACCAATTTAACATTACAAAATATACCCTTTGGTCACTGCAGGTAGAGAACATAGCAACTGCCATAGTTGTTACATTTTTTTTTAAAACATAGTTTTGTGTCTTGAACTCGTTTCTATTCTAGAATACATAAAGTGTAACAATGGGTCACTTGAATATTGTGTACTAGGACATAGTCAATGGGACACTTAATTTTGTTACAGTGAACAGGTCTTGTTATTTCAGGGAGTTCTCTTCAGCATGTAGACTGTCTCATATCATTAAGTTATTTTAATAGTTTTAATCATGCCATGCAGTGTTATTTTCTACTCAATTCTATCCTGCATTATTTGTGTTATAAGTCTTGCATGAGCAAACAAAGATGACACCTCCCTAAAATCAGACCATACAACTTTTTCTAAGTTAATGTGAATAGTGTCTGTTTGTTCATATTGTGACATTGCAATGTATTTGTTTATTTATCAGTATAAGGAAACTAGTTTATTAATCTGTATGGAGGGTCGTTAAAAAGGCAAACTTCAACAAAAAAAAAAAAAACTATAGACACCGACAGGGTACTTACCAGCTGTGGGTCAAGATATGGCTGGACTGACTCCATAAAGATGTCCCACCACACCTGTAAGAATTCCTGACTGTGCCCTGTGCTGGGTAGAGGGGTGACAGTCCTAGTAGTCACATTGAAAGAATGGTGCCATGGCTTAACAGCTCCTATAAAGTGCACCACTTTTATGTTATCATAAAACCTGAAACAGCAGTGAAACAAGTGCTTAGAAACATGACCAAGTGGACAAGAAAAGTAAGGCAAGACATATTTTACAATGATGGTGCAACTCAAGAAAACATCCAAGAAACTGGAACAGACACAAAATAGAGCCGTGAGATTCATAACAAACAAATATTCACACTTGACTATAGAGTAACACCTTAAGTCAAATAAAAAAAAAATTTAGAAAGCCTTCAGGATAGAAGACTTGAAAGTAAAGTAGCTATTATACATAAAACACTGAACCATAATCTGTAAATACACAAACAAAACATAATAAAATACCCAGAAAGACACTAAGATAAAGGCATGTTCCTCATTACGTAAAAAAAAAAAAAAAGTAAAGTTTCCTTTTAGACTGTCACGTGTTTATTATATTTATTTGACTTGAAGATCTTGATGAGATAAACTTGTGACATATGAAGGTTCAGAGGTGCCTTAATTTTATAGTTCATACACTTTAACAATCAACAAAGTAACAAAGTGCTGATATTTTTCTAGAGTTTTAATTAATTTAAACATGAAACAATAAATGTATGTACAAAGATATATAAAGCAGGATTCAGTAAAAATAATAAAATGAGTAACTATTTACTTTAAAACTAGTGACCTCTAAGTCTAACTTTCTAACTCTCTCTTCCCGCGCGGGAGGGTCTAAGTCTACCTTAATTACGTTTCCCTGCTGTAGCCTTGAACTAAGTTTTAATCGGCGTCTTTCTGGCATCTAAGCAAGCGTGGTAACGCATGACCTAATTTGGGCTAGGTAGAACTGTCCTCATTTTGTGAACAATGAGGTATCAGTAGAGACAAGACACAGACCAAGCGGTCCTCAATACAAGTGAGGCAGGAATATGTGGGAAGCATGGTCGAGAGGCTAAGTGCGCTTGAACTTGGCTTGGCTACCTAGAAGGGGGCTCGAGGTTCGACATCCGACTCGGGCAGAGTTGTGTTTACTGAGTGCCTAAAGGCAGCATGGAAAACCAACTCCTAGATACCCCCCACTGGTCCACAAATGAGATTGGACCAAAGCGCTCTGAGCATGCTATAAGCATGAAAGTAGCGCTATATAAAAGCTATAATAATAATAATAAGTCCTCAATACAAGTGAGGCAGGAGTATGTCCTCAGAACAAGTGAGGCAGGAGTATGTCCTCAGAACAAGTGAGGCAGGAGGATGTCCTCAATGCAAGTGAAGCAACATGTCCTCATGCACAGTCAGGCAGACATACAAAAGGGCTTTAAATTTAGAACAGATACTAATAAACATGAAAAAATAAACAAAAGGTATAGATCAGGAATGTCATCTGAGACCCATGGTGCAGGTTTCAAAGGCCAATGGTTAACAATGGTATCATATAGCTCACACAATTATTCATTAAAGAAATAGAATATATACAATTAAATTAATAAATAATAGATATTTATAACCAGATTCCGAACAGGGCTGAAAAAAAAAAAAAAAAAAAAGGAAGATCATAATATGAATTTTAACCTCATTCATTTGATTCAGCAACCAGTCAATCCCTAATCAAACCGAACTTTCTATGGTACAAGTACTTACTGTTTAAATGCGGGCAGGTAACTGTAAAAGGCTTGAGAGACAACATTGTAGGTAAATGGTAGATGTTTCTTTATATCTTCTGTTGCCCAGTTCTTGAAAAATAAATTTAAAAGGCCTTGATCTCCTCCTGGAGACAAAAATAAAAACAAAGGTTATACTACATCTTGAAATTGTAATGAACTATTTACATCCCGAGTTCGAATCCTGATTTTCCATTTCGGGATCTATGGGCCCCTCTGAATCCACCCAGCTCTAATGGGTACCTGACATTAGTTGGGGAAAAGTAAAGGCGGTTGGTCGTTGTGCTAATCACATGGCATCTTCACTAACTGTGGGTCACATTAACAGATCATCTGCCCTAAAAATCACAAGGTCTGAAAAGGGAAACTCTGTATTCTCTACCACAAACCATACAATATATAAAAACAAAAAGAATTTCTTCTAGCCAGCTTTGAGCTGCAAGATTTTTTTGCAACACAGTGCCAAGGATAAAAAGGTGCTGGACAGCATCTGCCTATGGTGGATTAAGATGGGACATTCAAAGAGGATAAGAGGTTTCCGGTTTTATACTGGTGGGCACAGTGTCAGAGGGGTAAGTGTTTATTTTGTTAAGGTGGTAAAAATGTGTTTGCCCTGTTCATGGTCGGAAAATTGTAGATTGCTCTTTGTGGTAGAGTAGTATGTTAATACTATCCAAATAGATGTTTCAAGAAGAGATACTAAGAAACAATACCAAGAATTACACGAGATGACAAGTTTAAGGCTGTTCTGAAAAAAGTACACACCCCCAAAGTCAACTAACCAATTACATATATTACTACATTAGACAGCAGAGATATAACCTTTCCATCGTACAAGCCTTAACATAAACACAAATTTACAGCCCAACATTCAACTTTCTAAATACTAGCAATGAATATTCAAAATGATATAGCAACAAATGTACCACAAACAACAGCTCTTTCAGTTACAATGACCACATTACCTACCATCAAACGAGCCAGCGGTTACAGCATAGTCTAACAACTTCTTGTATGTGTCTTCCGATGGCTCAAAAACAAATACACCAGAGTTGAAACAGTCGGGCCAGCCAGCATCTGGTGCTGCTGACAACTCTTCTCTGTCAAACAAATCGTCTATATTTCTTATAACCTGGTGGGAAACAAAGAAGGTCTTCAGTTTTACTGTTGCTCACTAAAATTGAGACAAGGTGGGGGGGGGGGTGGGTGTAGTGAGGGAATGGCCAATGTCAAATATAACTGTCCATTATGTAGATCAAGGTTTCCCAAACTTCTGACCTATGTGAACCCCTTTTATAATTTTCATAATGCTGAGCACCCCTTGACCCCCCATTCCCACCACACTCTCATTTATTAAAATAATATAATAATTGGGTATTTAAAAAATCAGCATAGTTAATGTACCCCACTTCGGGAAACACCGATGTAGATAAAAGTATCCCACTCTTGCCATTTCCCTTGTGTGTCTCTATACCAGTACAGATGCTCATTAACTACTTATTAAGCCTTATTTCTCAAAACAGTTGTACTATAAATTATGTTCACCATTATATTCAACATTAAAAATATTTTTTTTTAATATCACAATAAAGAGCTTTACTCAAATTTTGTTTTAAAAATTCAGTGCAGATAATGAAACAATGGGACAAGCAGAATGCAAGATGTTATCTGTACAGGCGACACACTACACACTTCTATTGCATCTCACCCACTACACACTATTGCATCACTGTGTAAACATCTTACCAGTGTGTCAGCATCCATGAACACACATTTCTTAAACTGGGTCAACCTCCAACAGTGGAACTTAGTAAAAGTGACACTCAAGTCTGGCCTGCCAAGCAGGGCCAGGTTACAGGTGTCACTGCTGTCCAGCACATTCACAGGAACTATTTGGTCAAACACTGACCCTAACTGACCCCTGAAACATAACACACAAGAAGACAGGCATATATGAATTTTATGCAAACACAGCCACTGGCACTATCTATATTTATATAAATATACAAGCCTTAATTTATTTATCAAGAGAAATGCTGTCCTACTGACCTAGATTGATATGAACCTAGAAACCTAGAGCAGTGTCACTAAAGTCAACTAAATATATTTTAGCTTATAATAAAAACTCATGTATCTTAAGTATTAAAAAATACTTGGTTCCTGGCCCTTTAAAAAGTATACCTTTTCCAAGAAAAGTAAAAAAAGGTTAAATACTAAAACAAAAACAAGACAAAAAAAATGTATCTGTCACATTAGATCTTAAGTAATATTGGATAGGTTTTCTATATCCTTTTATAGCAATGACTTAAAAATGTATTTCTTTAATAATATTTTTTTTATATACCTGACAGAGTCTGAGACTCCCACCGAAACCATAACAACCAGCTTCCGTGTGGTTCCCACTCTGCGCAGCGAGTGTGCCAACACAAGACATCCCAATGCATAAGTGTCATTTGTAGCAAGGGTCACGAAGGCTTCCTGTGATTCTGTTGAAACGTAAAGTATTTAAATTTTACAAAGAATTTATCCTTTTCTTTAAAAAAAAAAATAATTCCATAACAATGAAGGTAAGGAACTGAACTGTTTAAAACGTCCTAAATAACTTGTGTGTACCAAAAGTGCATTACATGCTAAATAATAACCAGCAGGTCTAGTAAAAAAAAAAAATCAGGATAAGTCTGAATAAAAAGATTTTGATTGTAAATACTATGAATAAGAGAGACAATTTAAAATGGGAAAATGAATTTATGAAATAGACCTGCTTGGTCATTGACAACAATAATTGGTTGCACCCAGATAACTCACAAAGTAGTCAGACACGATATATAATATATATAAGTAAATTATAGTAAACAAGTTGATATATGATATTTGAAAAAAAAACATTTGCTAGAAGCTAGAAATCTGGATAATAACTTGGAAAAAAAGGACAGTTTCTAGTCATGTAAGTAGCTTTTCAAAATTACTTTCAAAAGAGGCAATTTTAAGTAGAGCAAGCCAATTGGGAGAATCTACATTTATGGTTCATATATAAATATGTTAGAATTATCATTTTGATCATAATGAAAGCCATAGTCAGCCAGTGAATTCAATATAAATTGATTAACATTACAACAAGCAAAACAGCATAAGAATCTTATTCAATCTGAGATTATAACCACCACAGAAAATTTTAGAACAGTAACATAGATCCTGATGAAAATAATAAAATTATAAGCCAACAAGCAGTGTACTAGGACTGACTTGGAAACACCTTTGGAAGGTAGTCATTCTAGAAACTGAACTGTCTGACTTTAAGCATTACTACTTCATCCCATAAATATGTTATCTATGCCTACAAGGACCACAACATAAATTATAGTTATCTATAAACTGAACTGTCTGACTTTAAGCATGACTACTTCATCCCATAAATATGTTATCTATGACTACAAGGACCACAACATCAATATAAGTTATCTATGACAAGGACCACCACATAAATATTTGTTAAATATGACAAGGACCACACCATAAATATTTAATTTCTACAACTACAAGGGCCACCACATAAATATTTGAGATATATCTTAGATTTTCTATGAATATCCATATTACAAGGGCCACCACATAAATATTTGAGATATATCTTAGATTTTCTATGAATATCCATATTCTCTACACAGAAAGAATCTAGGATACTGAAAGCCAATGAAGAGATATAAATTGGATTTCTCTGGTAACAAACACTATTCCAGAAACAATGTACATACAAGTATGGGTTAGCAGTACAAATAGCGGAGGGTCATAAATGGTAACACTAAAAGTGGGAGTTGTCACAGTATTGTTAGCTTTGTGTCAACAAATGTCATCTGTGCCTAAAGCTGTGCACTCTTTGCCACATTCTCAACAAAGATTTAAGGAGTATAATATAACTTATCTACTGGCTAGACGTAGAAGCATTAATAACTAAAAAACAATTCTAAAAAAAAAACACTTCCAATTCAATTAGTTTGCTTAATTTACAAGTTTTGTATGTGTATAGAACCTGCTATGTTGTCATGCTCTTTCAAATTATAGCAGTATTACAGTATAGCTATCAATGTACAGGTCTAAAAAAAAAAAAGACCTAAGATACTTAGATTTTTCTTTCATATATGCAAGAGGAAGCAGTAATATGTTGTTGCTGCTATATTACAAAAAAATTCTTCTCCCTATTCTATAAGGATTAAGTTGTATTACAAAGAGGATCTATAATCTTGTGACATATAAAACTGTAATTGTAGAGGACTATAAATTTTGATCCTGTTCACCTTTTTGTTTTAAACAAAGAAAAAATGTCTTTAGTTGAACAATGAGAGTCTTAAGTTATAGAGGAACTTAGGACAATGGTTCTCAAACTTTATCTAGTCAAATATTGCCCATCGACCCATATGTGAAAAAGTATGCAAATATGCATAATATACAAGTTACAAATGTAAAAAAAAGAAATATTGAAGGAATGTTTATTGAGATTTATACATTTTTTTTTCAATACAAGGTTTAAAAATAATTAATGCCTTTTGTTAAGATTTTATGAGTATTTATATACTGATCATTGTTTGTAAGTAGCAACTGTAAATCTCAACATCAGTTTATTTTAATTGTGATGAGGTACATTATGGCAATGAATCCAATTGTACCAAATAAAAAGACAGGAAAGCAGTCAATAAATTTTGTACAATGAACCATAATTCAGAATATAAAAAATTGGATTTTTTTTTCTAACCAATATTTGTGGTATTACATCCTTTTTCAAATGGATCTAATTTCAATAAGCTATTCTGTATTAGTATGGATTCATATATTTGTGATTGGGATCTGAGTTTGTCCATGCGCAAAAGGGTTAATACTCAGGAATATCCAAGTGAAGAATGTCTTCAAATATTTAGTTTAGGTCTACAGAATAGTATTAAATAATAAACATATAATTAAACAGTCATAATGGGCGATTTGATTATCATCAAAACTGGCTTTTAGTGAAGAAATTTTAATTGCATAGGTTTCTCATCTTTCTGCAGACCCCCTAACTTTATCTCAAGGATCCCTTTGCCGCGCCTTTCGACTTTGAGGGGGAGGGGGGGTCTTTTTTTTTTGTTTCATTGTAATTAAAGCAGCTTTTAACATGATGGAGTGTACTGTTGTTGAGCCACCTAAATTATTAATAAATTGCATGTATAAACTCCAATTACAACATTCTACAGAGGACTGAATATAAGCCTACAAGCCACCCTTACAAAAATAACTACTCTAAGTCTGTAGTAGTAAGTAGATTCTTAGTAATAGTTCTACTCTGAAGTCTGTACTGACACTACTAGTGTAACTGACTAGTCACTAGTTACTCTACCAACTCTAGCTCAGTCTTGACTCTTATGTCTACTGTCACAGTGACTGTAGACAGTAACTGAATAAGTTCAATAAGACACTATTCACGATACTAGATTGTATACGGAAAAAAAAGCTTTTATTTTCAGTGCTGGCAGTGGCACTGTGTAACACTGGATTACCAGGAATATAAAATTAAAACTATTCATAAATTCACTGAGCCTGCGGAGGGTAACTCTAGTACTCTAGTCTAGCAAACGAAAGTAAAAATGTTTACAAAATGCTTGCATGTTTTACGATCTTATTAAAAACCAGCAAGACAAAAAGCAATCGAATCCGGACGTTTGCAATTAATAATATGCTTATTGAGATATTTTGTAAACCTTTCTACTTTTTGAGCTTAATAACATTACAGAAACTGGTTTTTAGGGATTATATTTACCTCTATTTTCTCCCATCGTAATCCGTTAGGGTCACCGACGTCACCGTCTATCCACGAAAGGAAGTACGACTGCGGCCAATCAACAGTCTGCTGGAAATCATGTGGGCGGTGTTCATAAAAATAACACCGAGGTTTTACGCCAAGTGCCCTGGCCACGAGACGAGCACCCTCACTCACAACACGTTAGTGTGTGTGTTTTTTTTTTTTTTTTTTCTGAAAGAGATTCCTCTAACCTTTCCCACCCCACTGCGCTGATAACACGTCCTAATAGGGATCATCCAGTTATGACGTCTAGTCTGCAGAGAAAGCGCTAGTGGCGTCGACAAATGTTTACAAATTGTTTTATTGTAAATAATAGCAATAGAAATATATATCCCAATATGAAAATTACGTGATCAGGGGTTAGCATTACCAGGACGTCAACATGTTAAAATTTTTTGTCCAAATTAATCATTTACGGATAATTTTTTTTGGCACCCCAGCACTTTTGAATCAATATAAAAAAATTAAGTTAACCAATTAATCAATTAATTATTCTTTAGTAATTATTTTGTTTGATATAGAAAACGGTAAATAACTTCTACTTTACTGTGAGCTTTAGCTGTAAATTTGGAGTTCTTCCTCTTAAATAATCATTTTTTTATTTTTCTTATTTTTCTTATTTTTGTTTTTTATTTTATTTCTCTTAGTTCATGAATATAGATGTCCTCTTTGCCCCGAAGCTTGAGACACCAACACTCACGGCTCCATGCTATAATAAGGAGCGATCAAATGCCTGGCTTATTCATACATTTCTATTTCAATCAACACTCCTCTTAGCGTATCATTGGCTCCTTGTAGGCCTATAGGCCAGTAACTTTATCAGCTGATATAGGATATGACCCTTATGACTGCAGTCTATATTATATTTCTTGAAAAAGCAATATTTGAGAACGTTTGATTTAACTTCATGCAGTCGTCTCCTTCTTCTTCAACTGCAGTGGCGTAGCTAAGATTGGGGGAGAGGGGTCCAGATTCAATAGTCCCCCCCCCCCGGGTCTCCACTTGAGGGGCCAAAAATAAATGTTATATTTTTTTTACATTAATTATCAAATATTACGTTACTGCCAAGTAATCTCTCTATTCACGTGGAGTCAAAAATTCAAGGAAGCATTGATCTAGAACAGGGGTTCTCAACCTGTGGGTCGCGACCCCTTTGGGGTCGATTGACCATTTTCCAGGGGTCGCCTAAGACCATCGAAAATATGGATTGTTATTGTCTATTTTTCTATTGCTGTAGGCCTATGTGTGTGTGTGTGGTGTGGGAGTCGCGGCAGAGTGGGGGATTGTAAAAAGTGGTCGCCGAACTTAAAAGTTTGAGAACCGCTGATCTAGAATCTAGATGATGTTATAGATGCCATTGCTGCACAGAAAGCACGACGTGATGCGATATGAATTGAGATTTGTCACTTGTGCATTATCTTGCCACTAAACAACTGTATTATTCATTACAAGAGTCTTAATGATTATTTTTGTTAATTTTACTTATATATTGTACCAACTGCAATTTAGACTTATATATTTATTAAGTACATTATCCCATGTCATGATGTCAAATAGGAACCCCTAAAAAGGTCAAGCCCCTTGGGCTAGCTACGCCACTGTTCAACTGTTTTCCAATCTAATTCAATGAATTTACTTCTGGTGTATTAATTAATTGTCTTTCGCAGAGCACCTCATCACAACACCATTCCAATGGAAACTTCCTAGAATAAGTCATTTTTATGACAATTTTAATGATTCGATCAGTGGGCATCGTAATTCTTGCATTATATTAAACCAGTTGAAAACCCTTTTTACAAAACTTATATCAACTCACACTGTCTGTCTGGTAAAAAAAAAAGTGTGTACATGTTATTTCTCCCAGACCCATTCTAGGATCAAGATGAAACTTTAAACAATTATTCATTTTTTTGTTAGGCACAATAAATAATTTTAAAATTTTCAACTTGATCCGAAAATTGCGTGTGGGACAAACAGCATTAGGCCTAAGGGAACCGAATCCCCGGCCTACAAATGATGTCAAATACCTAGCTACACCACTGGCCTATATAATGACATACATATTCAAAACTTGTCAGTTTCAACAGTTGGAGTCAAGGCGATTTGGGTTAAAGCGGTACGGCAAAAGAGGGGAAAATAAATGAGAGGGGAGGGGTGATTGTTGTAGCTACTATAGAAACAGGGCGCCACTGGCGGATGCGGGGGGGGGGGCTGTAGGGGCGGCGCAACAGGGAAAATAACACCAGTAGGCAGGTAGAAAACAAATAATCATTTAAAAAAAAAAATGTGTATCCATTAATGTTTACATTCACATAACTTTGACAAAAACCTAGGTGTAGCGAAATAGCTGACCCACTCACGTGCTGGTCGCGTGCTCCGGTATTTGTGTAGCGGTGTGTTCTGCTTATATTACGCAATATGTAAGAGAGAGAGAGAGAGAGAGAGAGAGAGAATACAAACCATACCTTCATTAATATATATTAAATGTAGGGGGCGTGGTGGCTGAAAGGTCTTGGGTTCGAATCCAGGTAAAAACCGAAATTTTTAATTTCGAGATTTTTTTTTAGGACGCCCCAGAGTCCACTCAACTCTAGGTACCTCTGGTAAAAGCAGCTGGTCGTTGTGCTGACACCCTCGTTTACAGTAGGCCATAGAAACAGGTGATCTTTACACCATCTGCCCACATAGATCAAAATGAATCCAAGGGATGCTGTACTTACTTTACTATATTAAATGGGACTTCTTTATATAGTAGTTCTCCTGAAAGAGAGTTACGGGTCTACTTTTGTTTATTTATATTTTATAAGAGTTGGATTAGCTGCGGGCCGCGCTTGGCTTCCGAACCTGGGGTCCTGGGTTCAAATCTCTGTGAAGACTGGGATTTTCTGTAAAGGCGGTTGGTCGTTATGCTTGTTTGTTTTGTGTTTTACATGTTTCGGATGTTCCTTCGGAGTTGAAGATAATTACTTCATAGTCCAAACCTCCCGCAGGACGACGGGGCGATGGGAGCGGGCAGGGTTTGAACCCGGGACCATCGATAAATCTGAACGACAGTCCAGCGCGTAAACCGCACGACCTGGCAGTCATGCTGGCCACATGACATCCTGCTCGTTAACCGTTGGCCAAAAACAAAGAAACAATTGAACTTAACATCATCTGCCCCTATAGATCGCAAATAGCACGAGGGCTTATACCTTATCATGCTTCTCAAGCCAACACGGTAACCACTTTGCTAGTGAAGAGCTTGTGAACATGAAAGATTGTATAGCTATCTACTGTTCTATTTCACGTTTGTGAACACAAACAAGCCTCAGACGACGACCTATAGAGGGGACTAATTCAGTTTATACCACCACTTCAGTCAAGTACAATATCTTTCCCTTGTTCAAGATACCAAACAAAATAATTAATTACCAATGGTTAATTAACTATTTGGTTAATTAATTTTTTATTCTTGTGTTGTCAGGTAAGCGAAATAATTGTGCGAAATTTCATCTTGATCTGAGATTAGGTGTGAGAGAAATTACATGTAGCCTACACAAACTCTTTACCAGACGGATACAGTGAGTTGATATAAGCTTTGTAAATAAAATAAAATTCTCAGAAAGACACAAAGCTAAAGGCCTATTTCTTAATTCATATGCTAGGACCAATTCGTAAAATTCTTCCTTAGTGTCACTAGAATATGGAACGGGTCACCTGAATAATGTCTGCATTAGTCAGGAAAACCATTGAATTAGTGTGTAATTAACATGCACGCCAAGATTAACACACGGAAACGCGTAGGGCGTAATTATTTTATGCAGGCCTAGGCCTAGTGTGTTTCTTCAACATTATCTCCCATATTACACAAATCATAGAATCAACAGGAACATGATTAACCCCGGCTCTGACAGAAAAAAAAAAATGTAGTGACTTAATTTCTAATTCTGGCGGGAAAGAGAACGCGAGTGGCTCAGATATTGCTAAAATAAAAAATTCACCGGAAATGTTGGCGGAAGATGTGTTCGCCACATTAGTTTAGAACAGAAACCGCAATGTATTGGCAGTTTTTATTAAGTTCTTGCAGAAGGTGGTTGTATTTATATTTACTACTAGATTGTTCGGACTTTATGAAAATGGAATATTATTATTCATGATAAGTTTAGTTATGTACAATGCAATTCTAATAGCTTATGGCTGAACAGGGCCGGTCTTAGGCCACTGCAACCTATGCGGTCGCAGTGGGCCCCGCGCTTTCATAGGCCCCGCGCTAAATCAGGGTGTAATTATTAAATTGCAAAATATATACGAAAAACTCCTGGAAATCTCCTGAATTTATTAAAATCTCCTGAAAACTCTTTAAAATCTCCAGAAAAATAGACAAAATTGTCATTTGTGGGGTGTCATTTATTGCGGATAACGCCAATCCTACGCGTGATAAAAGGAAAAAAGGCATTGTCAGCTTTCATGTAATAATCGGGCGAATTTATACTTTAATCGGAAGTTCCAATACTTTATTTACTTTTATAGTCACTAGCATATAAATATGCCATTGGTTACAAGGTTCATAAAGTACAGATCGCAATTTTTAACATAGTAAAGTAGAATTTTTTTTTCTTATACAAAATCTTAATTTTCGCTTATGATCCTTATTCCCACACAGACTAGGCCCCGCACAATCAGTTTCGCATAGGGCCCCGCAATTGCTAGAACCGGCCCTGTGGCTGGAAGAGTCTATATTCAAGTTATCTATTTCAAATAATAAATTTGTTGTCTGCTGATAGTGGAGTTACTCAGTGCATTTTAATCTTTGTTGTGATATTCACGTGCAACTCAAGCCGTCTCAAGCTCCTCAGTCTCAAGCACACAAACTATACACACATATGAACCCTAAGAAATGTATGACACCATAATGATGTTACACATAGGCCCAGGGGCGGACTGGGTATCAAAATCGGCCCGGGCATTACCATATAAACCGGCACACACATGGCATGTCATATCATAGCATAGCATAAAGTACGGTCTAACGTTTTGCAAATGATAATACGTACAATGTATAGTGCACATTTTTTTATATTCTTGTTGAATTTTTTTTTTTAATTGTAGGTTAATAAAAAAAAAACAAAAAAAAAAAAAAAAAGAAAACGTGTTCGGGCATCTGTGACTTACTGCTGTCAATTTTTTTTTAAGGTTGTCTGCATTGAAAACAAAATTTCTTTGGTTGCGACCAGACCGGCCCATTTTGTGCCGGCCCACCGGGCATTTGTCCGTTTGCCCATATAGCCAGTCCGCCCCTGCATAGGCCTTATTTCCTTCTTTTCCATTTAGGCGAAAAATCATATCTATCTCATTATTTTCTTGTGCAAACATCCTGTCCATATTCAGTAATCGAATAGTGTGCTGGTGCCAACTATAAAAACCCCTGCAGCCACCTGATCCCAAATTGCGGAGATTTTTCCCATCTCTTTGGATCTGATCAGTAGGGAAGAGAGGCGAGTGTTGACGTTTGGCACTGTGTGGGCAACCCAGCTCTCGCAAATTTACCGCCCAGGCTTTCCCCCAGCAATTAATGGAGAGGTCACTCAGTGATGGTGAAATATTAAGTCAATCAATCTACTTGGTAGATCTAGCCTTGAAATTGATCAAATTGTAGTTCTAAATCTCTGACAGTAAATGTCTCTGGAAAAAAAAAGCACGGAGAGTAGTAGTTACTGGTGATAAGTTCCTAGCAGTGTGGCTAAGTGTGAACAACAGGGACCACTCTCGACGGTACCTACAGTGGCGTAGCAAGTTACCCGTGTGTCCGGGTTCAAAACTATGTTTAGGCCCTCCCCTATAAAACCAATTTAGTGCGTGGCAAAAATCGAGTAGTCTGTATATTGACCAAAGACATTTCAATACGAGTAGCATTAAATCGGCTTTTACAAAAGTGCAAAGTGTCATCCCCAAAGAATCACGTGGGCCCCAATTGGGCACGAGGCATGGGCCCAAAACGCAACGAAACCCCCCTCATGTTAAGTCACTGGTGTGAGCACTAATGGTCGTAGGCCCGGGCTCATTAAGCCCCTTCGCGCCATGGAGGCTACGCCTATGGGTACCTAGTTGGGGCTCTTCCACATCACAAGATAGCTACTATTTCCCTTAACTCTTTCTCTCCGTATTTATTTACCACATTCTGGTGGAATCAACGCTGGTATCGTCAGTTAGGAGAGGAAGAGTTAAGCCGAGGTGACCCTTCAGCAGCCATATAGGCCTGCATTTCACTACAGACGAAGTATTAGATGGTTTCTTGGACGTTCGTAAATACACGTCTAAAATGACCACTGACGCCAGGGGCGGACTGGCTATATGGGCATTCGGGCAAATGCCCGGTATAGGCCGGTACCCGATTGGCCCGGAAAGGGCCGCATGAATGCCTGTAAAAGCAACACTTTGAGAGTCGTGATTTAAAAAAAGCAACAACATCACTTTAAAGTCTAATACTAATCTAAAGCATTCTCGTAAATTTCTTTATACATATTAAACGATAAACAAGAAACTTAAGGCCTTTATTTCTTATAGAGATCGACGTTAGTGTGAATATATTCGGATATAAAGGAACTAACAGCAACGTTCCTAGTTCCTCTTTAAGACCTTTGGTCTATATTGCAAATAATGTAAAGGTCATCTGTTTCAGTGGCCTACGGTTCACGAGGGTGTCATGTGGCCAGCACATCGACCAACCGCCTTTACTTTTCAACTTATGTCATGTACCCCTTAGAGCTGGGTGGGCTCAGTTGCGCTCTAGAATTCCCGTAATTCAAAATCCCAGTTTTCATCGAGATCCGAACCCAATACCCCGGGTTTGGGAGCCAAGCGCTTAAGTACTTAGCCACTGCGCCTCTGTAACCTTGTGGGATGGACAGTTAAAATAATGGAGGATTAAGAGTTGTATTTGTAAATTGAAGTTCAAAAGTCTGAGAAAATGGCGAGGAGTGAAACTGAATTATAAACAATATGTTTGTTAATGGGGGATCACCATGGACATGTATAGGTTAATGTATATGGTAGCAGGAATTAGTTCACATTAAGAGATTTCCCCATTCTAAGTGATGTAATTTATTCGTTTAGTAACAGCGATTATCAGATACTTTTAAAATCATCTAATAAACTTTTCATATGCCTGTCTATATATAACTACTTTCGATACATTATTAAACTTTATACAATGTTCTTGAGGACAGGTATAATTGGATGCTTATCATGTGGTATATAATTTGTGGGCCGGATTGTATAGAAATGCCCGGATCGATTTTGACACCCAGTCCGCCCCTGACTGACGCAGCTTTGGCGTGGGTCGGGGTATAAAAACTAAGAAGTCATTCACACCAACAGACGTCACGAAGCAGGTCTGACCTTAATACAGCACGCTGCACTTTGGAAAGCTGAGATTCACGCCATACACTGAACCTCAGTATCCTCTAACATTAGGGAACTAACAGCCACGCCGCCCATACAGACTTCCATTCAAACACTAGAACTTAAAACATCTATAATTACAAAACGATCAATCACCACAAGATACATCTACATTGTAAATGTAAAACTTTTAATAATAATAAAAATAATATTAAGGCTAGTCTTCGAGTCCGAAGATTAGTGAGGAGTGCAGTATTTCCCGTGGATGCGCAGTCCCAGCTGTGACCTACATAATTTGCCACACCCAGCGCAAGCATAACCATTGTCCGCAAGCGGTCGATTTAGATTATAATAATAATACTATTTTAGAAAGGGGAACTATGGGAACCTAGGCTTGGAGATTAAGCGCGCCAATGATGGAAAAAAAAAAAAATATACCCAATTTTGTTATATCAACCGAAGGGTTAATAACAACTGATCAAGGCCCGTAACTTTCCTAAAACGATTCTCGTTGCCTGCAGACCTGCCACATCACCAGAGAATTCCTCAGTGGACACTAATAAAGAAACTACAATGGATTTTGTTTCTCTCTAACAAAGTTCGACTCTGGCACTGCCAGAGAATGAATATTTATTTGTTTTTTCTAACCATTATCCATTAGAAAATTCTAACAGTCTATGTAAACGTAAGGTGATGTCTGTAAACGGTAAAGTGTAAGTCGTAAATTGGAAGCTTAACTCTTTCTATCCTAAATGACGATACCAGCGTTGATTCCACCTGAATGTGGTAAATAATTACGGAGAGAAAGAGTTAAATCGTAAAATATAAATAAATGGCAAAGCATAAGTTGTGAGAGTGAAAACGTAAATGGTACTGTGTAAACAGTAAATTTATTTACTAAAATGTAATTAACTGGTCATGTGTAAATCGCGAAGTTTATAAATGGTAAAGTGTAAATTGATTGCAAAGTATTTGATTTGTATTTTTTTTTTTTTTATAAACCATAATGCTTTGTTCGATATTATATATGTTCGTCTAGCCGAGTCTAGCCTATATATGGCGATGACGAGATAATTTTTTCAGTTATTATAAATGTGTTTGTTTGGAGGCTTGGCGGCTGAGTGGTAAAGCAATCGGCTTCTGAACCGAGGTTCGAGTCCGTGTTCGAATCCTGGTGATTTTTTATTTCGGGATCTTTATGACGCCTCTGAGTCCCAGTCCACCCAGTTCTAATGGGTACCTAACATTAGTTGGAGAAAAGTAAAGTCGGTTGGTTGTTGTGCTGGCCACATGACACCCTCATTAACCATGGACCACAGAAACAGATGACCTATACATCACCTGCCCTATAAATCGCAAGGTATATGAAAGGCGTACTTTACTTCTTAAAAAAAAAAAAAAGATGATTACGTCCTACTGTACCGTACGCGTTTTGCATCTAGTCATTTTTTAAAATGATGTTTTATCTTGTAAACTACAGACGTCACTTTAAAGTAGTAGATAATTACCTACTTCCTATGTATGCGTATCCTTGTCAAACTTGTGTAAAGTAGATCTAAATAAAAATTGACCATTAGATCTATTTCATGGAAAAAAAGGTTCGTCATTTTGTTTCAATTACAAAATAATAAAGCACGGACAGCAACAAAACACCCTAGCGTCACAAAAAACCCTGATTATTATTATTATTATGGGACTCTGTTATAAGGCCGTTTGTAAGCGCCAACAATTATGAAACTTTAAAATGCGAAACTTTCGCAAAATATTGATATTTTTATTTCATGTTTTGTCGGTCATGCGCTTGAACGCTTCCTGTTGTGGTTGTTAAGACGCTTCTATATAATTTTATTTAGATCTAGACTAGATCTAGCTGTGTTTTTTCAGTTATCAATATTAATATATCTAGTCCTAGATCTAGATAGAGTTTATATTATATAGGGCCAGATTTACCTATAGATCCAGGCAACACAAGGTATAGCAGCTGATAGCTTTGAGTTAGGGCCTCCAACTCCAACTACTCCACGTCCAAGTCCAAGTCGTCACAAGAAAATATTCAAATTTTTATTTATTTAGCCATTTTATAATTATAAATGATTTAAGCACTGACTTAACTTGACTTAAGTTTAAAGTTTACGCCTAACTCAACTAACAGCCTTAGCCTTATAGTACTTATACTTATATAAAATACTTAAAAGTTAAAGTAACTTTTACTTTAAAAGTAGTTAAACTCACTGACTTAGTGTTAAAGTTAAAGACTAAAGTTGATAATCATAACTAATTGAAATTGATAAAGTTAAAGTATCATTTACTGATTTAGATCTAGATCTAATAACTGAATTTAAATTAAAAAAAATGGCCCTTTTAAACTTTTATTTATTATCAGTGAGTATTATTATTGAGTTTTCAGTTTCACTCTAGAGAGTCTACATTCATTCTATAGCTATAGCTCACAACATATTGCATTATATATTTTCCTATCAGGATGTTAGTGGGAATCACAGGATTACAACCATATATTTAAAAAAAGAAACTATTTGTCTTTGGGTAGAACAAATTATTATTATATCTTTTGAATTTTTTAATAAAAAAAATTCTTAAAATTATATAGAAGCCTGATTCTAGTCAACTAATACCAATCAAGCTTCTTTGAATTCAGATGAATTCCATTTTTTCTATGTAGGCCTACACAAGAATGAAAGCACAGATGTGCTAGTGTGCAAATGTACAGAAATACTACATCTATATTTAATATATTACAATGGCTGTGAGCCCAAGATTGAAACTTTAAATTTAATATGATTTACAGTTACAATCTTTGAATTTATTTACACTCTAGATCTTGATTAGATCTAATGTAAATTATGATTTAATTTTAAATTTAAAAGTTGATAAGATATAGCTAGATCTATTATTCTTGACTCTTATATCAGTTAGTTGACATAGAAGAGAGCACCTGGTTGCATGCTGGAGGTAACTCACAAAAGCAGTGGGATACACTTTTGAGACCAAAAGAAAATCTGCTGCCGAGGACTTCACTTCTAGGACTTGTACCCAAACATAAGCCTATAGGAGTGGGGAAAGAGTTATTGCTTTGTAAAATTGAAGCTTTTGTTGTTTCAAAGGCTTAGACCTCTTCTAGTATATTCACTGATAGCTTGCTTAAATCATGAACATAACATTTTTGTCTTTCTAAATCTATTTCAGGAAAAAAAAGCAAGTCCATAATGAGCTCAGTAAAGTGATTTACCATTAAGTAAATTAGTATCTCATTTATGGATAACGAGAAAGATAAAGACCTTGACCCAGCTTCAGGGAGCTCAAGAACTCCTGGGGACTGGATAAAGGATTTGTTTGCCCCAATCTATGACTTCGATGCTGTCGTTGAGATTGGGAAGCATGGCTACAAAGCTGAAGAAAGCAAAATAAAACGGGTACCTATCCTAGACCCGGTGGCCATCAGAGAAGTGTTTGAAAGAGTTCACCAAAGAATCATTGACAATGAGCGAGAAGAAGAAGAGCTTGTTAAGGAAGCAACACGTAATATTCCATTTCTAGTGTCTCCTTTATATAGTATTTCTATACTGACTGTTCGTCTCTAATTATCCTTGAAGTACAGGGTGGGGCATAAAGATCTCCCCCATTCAGGGCCGGCCCTCACAATTGTGGTGCCCTATGCGAAACGGATTGCGAGGGGCCCAGTCTAGGTAGGGATAAGCATAACGTCAAAATTTTGATTTTGTATTAGAAAATACATTCATCTTTGCAATTAATTTTTTTATAACTGAATGCTTACAATGCTGTTTTTTTTTTTTTTTAATCGCGCGTAGGATTGGCACCCAGCAGATTTTAATAAATTCAGGAGATTTCCAGGACTTAAAAAAAAATATTTTGCAATTACAGGAGATTTCCCGGAGGCCCTGGAAAATCAGGAGGATGTGGAAACCCTGTTATTATATATAAGTAGTTTTAATGGTTTAATTTAATAATTTTCACCTAGAATTAGCGTGGGGCCTATGAAAGTGCAGGGCCCACTGGCTAGGTCCAGTCCTGCCCACATTTTGAATGAATCTACCAAAAGAACCCAACTATCTTAGCTAGGAAAACAATGCTTATATTTTTGAAAAGTATGTAAAAAAAACAGTTTTGTTTTAAAGGGTTTTCAAAACTGTTGTCTGGTCTGGTACAGCTACATTTCAACTGAGTGCAAAGCGTTAGTGTTCCAGATAGGTTGTTTTCATGATATGCTTCATACAAAGTCACGATTTTGACCTGTCCAATTCATGATGGCTTATGAAAAAGAAAGAAAAAATGTTACATTGATTGAAAATGGTGGAGCCTAGTCTAATGAATGATTTTTAGGGCACCCCTTTGTCCACCCAACTCTAATGGGTACCTGGTCACATGACACCCTGCTTGTTAACCATAGACCAAAGAAACAGATGACCTTAACATCATTTGCTCTGCAGATCGCAAGGTCTGAAAGGGCAACTTTCTAGAAAGACACAAAGACATAGGTACATTTTTTATTCCATATGCTAGGACAATTCCATACAAGTGCTTCTTCTTTCCTAGAACCGTAATAGCATGGAAACGGTTGCCTGAATCAGTCAAGTATTAATGTAGAATGACCATGTGTTTAGACTAATCATGTGTAGAGTAATCATGTATTTAGAATAATCATGTACTGGTATCAAGAAAGATCATGTATTTAAAACAGTCATGCATTTAGAATGGTCATCTATTTAGAACAATCGTGTATTTAGAATAGTCATGTATTTAGAATGATTATGATTTTAGAATGGTTATGAATTTAGAATGGTCATGTAGAGAATAATCTTGTATTTATAATGATCATGTATTTAGAATGACCATGTATTTAAAATGGTCATGTATTTAGAAATATCATGAGTTTAGAATGGGTATCATATTTTTCTCAGAGAAAGAGTTAGACAAGAGAATTGACCCAAGAGAATCCAGCATTTGGAATACAGAGGAACTTGATGTGCTGCGTAAAGTTTATAAATCTGCCAAAGGTAACTGCATGCTCTAGTTGCTTAAGAAACACCTGGTCATGTAGTACAGGGCTTCTCAAACTTTTTTGACTTGGAGACCCTTGTAAGTTGTCCAAATTTGCCAACTGACCCCTAAGTGAAAAAGCTAAATAAATGCATAGTAAATAAATTACAAATGTAAAAAAAAATTTGTTGGCGGTTTATTGAAATTGTAACTTATGTTTAAAAGAAAGTTGGTTTCTATTATTAGTCGAGGTTCATTATGGCACTGAATCCACATTCTACTAAATAAGAAGATGGAAAAGCAGTCAACAACGGTACAATGACAGGATATACAATTGGAATCTGTCATTGAAACCAGATCCTTGTTTAAACATCTAAGATTCATCTGTGATTTGGATAGCACAAAATGGCTCAATAACCAGTCGGAAATATCCAAGTGAAGAATGTCTTCAAATCTTTGGTTTATGTCTCAAAGAATAGTTCGTAATATACATATTAAACAGTATTGAGGGATGTGGAGTTATTCCCCATTTTTACATTATGTACACATTTTTCTTCCACTTTTCATTCTTGGATCAAATTGAAATTTTTCATAATTATTCCACGGCAATACATGAATCAATGATAAAAAAAAAATGAAGCTATAAGTTAATCAGTGGTTCTGTGGTTCTTTCCCTAGATAAACTATGTTTTAAAAAAAAAATATTTTAAAAATGTTTTGTTTCATTTAGAGTTAAAATAATAAAAAAAAACTTTCCCAAAAGGCTCGTCTGTTAATTATTTCTTTTGTTTATTATTAAGCTGTTTAACTGAGTTGATAATTTAAATTTTTGTGTTTCTATGGTGGCAGCTGAGATCACAAAGTTGGAAGTGGCCCTGCGAGAAGAAAAACAATACAGCAGCAGACTTGAAAAGAAAGCACTGAGGCAGGAACATGAGATTGAAGTCTTAAGGGCCAAGCTAGCCGAGGCCACCAAGTCGAATCAACGGCTTGTGATACACAGAAACAGCCTTCAGAAAGACCTTGCTGTCCTTGAAGTCAAGGTGTCGGCTCTGACAGATATGTGGCACGAGATAGAAGCTGAGAAGGTTAGCTCTGAGTTTTAGTTGATACTCTGAACCATTTGTAGTATCCATTTGATACTGTAGACTTTTCATATTGTATTCAATTAATATCATCATCATCACAGTGTCTGAGCATTAAAGCGCTTGGCTTCTGACCCAGGGTTCTGGGTTCCAATCCTGGTGAAGACTGGGATTTTTAATTTTGGAATCTTTGGGCACCTCAGAGTCCACACAACTCTAATGTGTACCTGACCTTAGTTGGGGAAAAGTAACGGCGGTAGTTGTGCTGGCCACATGACACCCTTAATAACCATAGGCCACTGAAACAGGTGTCCTTTTTTATCATCTGCCCTATAGACCACAATATCTGAAAGGGGAATTTTACCACCATCATCTAGCATTAAGGTAATTCTGCAGTCCTGTTTTGCATCATAGGTTGCTGAGTGTTCAAGCAGCTTCTAAACTCAGTTTCATGATTTTTTGGGTGCCCCAAAGTCCCCCCTGACTCTAATGTCCACCTGACATGAAAGGGGGTTGGTTGTTGTGCTGGCCACATGACACTCTTGTTAATTTAAAATCCCATTAAATTATAATATCCAGTTACAGTTACAAACACTGGGAAAAAAACAACTTCTTCAGTAATTAAAAATATCCACAAAAGCCCCAATATAACTCAAAAGACCCAAACGTTTATGCCGTTTTTGACCTTTTAAAAAATATAATAGCTCCAAGTTTTGTTCAACCCAGGCTTAGACTTGTCAGTTGAACAGTTCAACGTTTCAAGATGGCTGCCTGGTCGTGCGGTTTGCGCGCTGGACTCATTCAGATTTATTGATGGTCCCGGGTTCAAACCCTGCCCGCTCCCATCCCCCGTAGTCCTGCTGGAGGTTTGGACCAGGAAGTAATTATCTTCAACTCTGAAGAAACATCCGAAACATGTAAAACATTTTTACAAACAACAAACAAACAAACTTTTTCTAACTTATACTTGTTTCTTAAATGTTTTATTGTTTTTTTATTTCAGGTGAAGGCATTTGAAGAATCTAAATCTGCCCATATTGACTTAGATAAAGAACGAATCCTTCGGCAGAATCTAGAATTAAAACTAATGGAGTCTGATCAAAATTTAGCCTGTCAGAAGGCTTTGGTGGAGAAAAACATGTCTGCTAAATATGAGATGGAGATTGCCGATTTAAAGGAAGTGATGCAAGACCTGACAATGGAGCTGCAGGCAGAGAAGAAGCTTCATGAAGCATCGAGGCGAGGGCTGGATCACCTGCGTAACCATTTTTCAAGTTTGCCTCTACGGAACATTCTCCCTCCCAACGCTGTGGTCAAGGATGAAGTGGATTACATAAGTCATTGTAGCTGACCTGGTTTGACCTAGTTCTGAGCTGAGCAATAATAGAATGACAACTCTGTTGTTCCTTGTGGCCTGTGTAAACAAAGGCATACGGTTTTGAATCTCACTGCAATTCTTACAAATACAGCCTAAATGGAGATGTAAAGTAACCCAAGGGAAATAAATCCATTTTCATTGATTTTATGGAAGGGAAGCTACTCTAGATACTTTTTAAATACAATATAACTAAACTTACAAGAAGGTTAAAAACATCCTTTTGGTTTTTGTTATGTACTTAATTGAACTTTATTTCATTTGCTATTTAAAAACTATCCAGGACTTTTCTTATTTTTATGCTTGTGTTTACAACAAAACTTTATTCGTCCATTTATACATTTATCTGAAAGAGAAAATGTACTAGTGAGGCAGTTTATTCAACCATTTTCTTGTTAGAATTTCCTTTTCCACAACCCAAAAGATATGGTGCTAACTTTTCTCCATAGTGTCATCCAATGTCCTTATGCCTTTTGTCTCTAGAGTGATTTGATAGTACTTTGATTAATAACCTGATGGACCAACTACTTTGTGTATGTAAATACTAGACAGAGTTGTTATTCATACTTTTCACCTGTTGATTCATATCCTGATGGAACAACTACTTTGTGTATGTAAATACTAGACAGAATTGTTATTCCTACTTTTCACCTGTCATTAACATTAACTTGTAGACTAGGATACAAGTGGTCTACAACGCCTGTGTTGTGAGCACTCTCCTTTATGGCAGTGAAAGCTGGTCAACATACATGTACCAAGAGCACAGATTGAATAGTTTCCACTTGCGCTGCCTGAGACGCATAATGGGCATCTCTTGGAGGGACCATGTCTCCAATCAGGAAGTTTTGAGATTGGCCAATATGAACAGCATGTATGCTCTCCTGACACAAAGGAGATTACGCTGGCTCGGACATGTCACCCGCATGCCAGATGGTAGAATCCCGAAAGATATCTTATATGCTGAGCTTGTGGAAGGAGTCAGACCCAAGGGCCGCCCAAGACTAACATATAGAGATGTCTGCAAGCGAGACATGAGAGCCTCAGGCATCAGTGAAAGTATGTGGGAAAACATAGCCAAAGACCGGAGTGCATGGAGACAGACTGTGCTTGCTGGGACAACCCTTGCTGAGAATAAAAGAATTGAAGCGGCTTTAATCAAGAGGGAAAAAAAGAAAGCTGCCCTGTCTGCTAGCCCTAAATCAGAGGCATACAAATGTACGAATTGTGGCAAAGTCTGCCGTTCTAGAATTGGCTTGATTAGCCACACCAGATTCTGCCCCGTCTCAAGATTAAGCCAAAACCAGTGACTCACTTGGGCGCATCCATTGCCTTTCGAGACAAAAGGAGCCATATATATAACATTAACTTGAACAGTTACAGTTTTTTTAAAAGGCACATTTAAAGAACAGTGTCTCCAGACGTTCATATGGTATTGTGAAGAGCCAAGATTTTTCTTGTACTGTGGTATTTGTGCTGGCAGCTTGACACTCTCATTAACTTTAGGCAGCAGAAAGAGGTTAAAATGACATGGAAAGTTTGGTCATAAAAAAAAACTTTACTAGGTACTTACAGAGCTCTATTAGTCTCATAAGTGTTACATTTGTAATCTTGCTTACATTCAAATTACATACATCCCTCCCAGTGCTACAGCCCATGGTGACCTCGGACCTTCTTCAACACATCTTTCCATTCAGATCTCTTTTGTCTCCACGCCTAAGTCTGCCTTTGGGTCACCTGCTTCTTGTTTTTTCGCCAGTATACTATTTTCGGTTCTCTGTTCTATGACATTCTTCATCTTTAAAGACAATCATCATCATCATAATCAAACTCCATTAGAGTGAGGGCTTGAGAGGCTTAAATCCTCTCTTGCAAAAGCCCTGGACAGAAACCCTGCTGTCTTGCGTAGTGCATAAATGTCGCCATACAGGTAGAGAAATTTGGGTTTGCCAGACTTGTCGAGACGGAGATCAGCAAGTCTGGGGCAGTCAAACAGAATATGAGGCACGGTTTCCTCTTCTTCCCCGCAGCTTTAAAGACAATAGATGAGCCCAGATGAATTAGTGGAACTGTTTTCTTTTTTCTTGAATTGGGGAAGACTCTGCCGAGACTATACATACCCATTCTTCAGCAGTGGCGAATGTTTCCACCTAATATAGTCATGCCTAATTCTTCTTCTTCGTTCTCATTGTTATGTTGGAGTGCTCAGATGACTAGACCAATATATGAGATGAACTGTGCAGTGGTTTCCAAATCAGGGAGCTCTCCATATAGTTTTCTTTCTATTGGGGTGTTTTGAGGCCAGTGTTTTGTTTGGGCCTCATGGTAAAGAGAACAGTTTTGAAAGACATAGTCAGAATTCTCTGGTGACACCCCACATGGGCAGATTTCACTGATTCCAATTTTGAGCTTCCGGTAAATGTGTTGTCGCATTCTGTTGTGTCCGGTGCTGAGTCGAAAGATTAGACGTTGGTCTTGTCGAGATAGCCTATAGTAAGCGTCATCTTTCTTGTGGTCATGCCTAATTTATTTATAGTTAATATAAGTTCAATAAGTCATTAAATACTTTTTGTTCCAAGAATCATATAATGTGCAAAGTGCCTCATGTTGGACAGTATGTATTTTGAAATTCTTCAGCAGTGGCGAATGTTTCCACCTAATATAGTCATGCCTAATTTATTTATAGTTAATATAAGTTCAATAAGTCATTAAATACTTTTTGTTCCAAGAATCATATAATGTGCAAAGTGCCTCATGTTGGACAGTATGTATTTTGAAATGAATTGTTATGGTTATTTACAATGAATATTAGCTGTACACTATTTCTCATTAGGAATACGATCCATAATACATTGGGTTATTTGAGCGCAATCATGACTTACATGTTATTTCATTTACAATAATGTCCACACAAAAAATGTTCCTACTCAAATATTCAGCTTTGTGCATAAAAACCCTATTTATTAAAAATTTGCATTTGGATGATTAGCAATTTTAATTCTACTGTTTGGTTTTCTATTTACATTTATAAATGTAGCAGTTTATATTTATATAGATATTTATGTCACAGGCTTTTGTTTGGAGAACCAAGGGGCTTAGCCTTGCACCTTAGTTAAGGCAAAAAAACTCAGTTAAAATTGTATCATTCACTCGCTAATCTTTGAGTACTGCTGGGTGTAGATTCAAAATTTGTGACATCACAGCTTGTGTCTAGAAACATTGAACATGTAATAAGACATAAAATAGTATATGAAGAAATGCCAGTTTAGAGTATCTAAAGATTTGGTTTTAACATTACTAGTGTGTCTTTATGAATCTATTTACTGTGAATTCAATGTTGTGATTCAAAGTTAAAATTATTCTTGTTGTGTTTAATTAAAGTTTTGTAAGTTTCAACCTATGGATTTGTCGTGTAAGCCTGTTTTTTTTTTTTATTCAGTTGAAGCTGTTTCATGTTCTTTTGAGAAAAGAGAATTTGCTGAATCTTTCATTTCAACTTGAGATGTATACACAAACAGTATAACACAACCCAATGTTTATGACATAGGTTGATCTAAAATTATTTTTGTATTTGTTCTGTTTGTTAAATAAATTAATACTAATTCCAAATGAATTTCAAGTATTGAGTTACTATTTTGTGCACTTATAAATTTAAAAAAAAATAAAAACATGAATTGTGTTGTTTAAAGAGATTATTGTGAAACAATTCAGTTAAAAATAGCACAACTGAAAAACATTGTCAATGGCCCCAATATAAGGATGATTCTGCCTAGATAATGATCATTTTCACATACTATGTCATAGGCTCCTGAATGTTAAGAGGCCAAGGGCAGAAGTAGGGTTAGTCTAAAACTTAAAAATATCTGTGTTAAGATAATGAAAGAATATTGTCAAGATTTCTAAGCCTTTTTTTCAAGTTATATAAAATATATAGAAGGATTGAGGAGAAGCAGTTCAGTTCTTTCTTTGTATCTGAGCAGCTCCTGTGCTAGTTTACATCAACCAAACAGTGTGTTTATATTGATGTTATTCCAAGCTATCATTTTATCAAGTGCCTTAGTTTTCCAAACCTGCATCCACATTCAAGTGAGGAATGTAGAATACACTCATCATGACATCTTGCTTTTCATGTTGCTTCAAAATCGAAGATTATTACGTCCCAGCACTAACCACCTGTTTGGGTGGCAAGGGGGATGGTGGTTGGCAAGATTTACGCCGGGATCATTGAGATAACAGTCCAGAGCACAGACCTCATGACCAGGTAGCCACCCCAAGTCACACAATCTTCAGTCTTTCTCTCCAAGTTCATATCTGGTTACTTCATTGGTTCTCAACCTTTTAAGCTCGGCGACCCCTTTTTACAATTCCTCACTTTGCCGCGACCCCCCCCCCCCTCCACCCTCACACACACAGCTATAGAAGAATAAACAAAAACAATCCATATTATCGATGGTCTTAGGCGACCCCTGGCAAATCTTCAATCGACCCCCAAAGGGGTTGCGACCCACAGGTTGAGAACCCCTGGGCTACATAATACAGTCTTCATTCATTCATCCAAGACAAATAAAACTTTTGACGAGCTTTGAACTATTTGAGAGCTTTTAATCCACAAAACAATGGCAAATAATTGGGACTGACATACAAAGAAGAAGCAGTGCAACAAGGAGAGAGGGGGGTGGGGAGTGGGGGCTCAGTTAACAAAAAAAAAAAAATGTTCTGAGTTTTTATAATATTTTCCGATATGTACCATGGAATGCACACCTAAAAAATACCAGAGGCTAACACTGCCATAAGCAAGCTGACAAGGCAATAACTAAAATGAATCTTTAATTAAAACATAATGCAGTGATGATACTTAAAATTTAAAGATGGTCTTTAAAAAAAATAATTTTATAAAAAAGTGTGTCTATATTCAAATACTTGAACTTCAAATATTTCTTAAAATTTAAATTAAAGAATTTTTTATTTAAAGTGTTTAAAAATTGTATTTTTTTATACTAAAAAAAAATAATTTATGACAGATTTGTATTATGTCTGCTACAAAAAAACAAACTAGTATTCTTTAATTATGCATTATTATAAGTAGTGGTTATAAAACTGTTAAATCTTTTTGTATGATATAAAAAATTGTTATATTAAAATTAAATTATGGTATGAACAAATTTTTTAAAAATAATATAGCGAAAAATTCTAAAAAAAAATTGAAATCTTTCTGTCAGTAAACAAAATAAAAAAAAAACAACAAAAAAAAACTAAGTAGTCAGAACCCTCCTAAAGACAGACTAACAGCATAAAGACATGGCCAATAGAAACATGAAGATTATGTTACAACAGACAGTTCCTATTGACCCCATGAACATTGTCATATGACATATCTATACACCCATCACTGTAAGCTCTAGAGAACATAGCGCTGAAAATCAGAGAAACCAAACAATGGAATTGTAATATATAAACACAAATTCACACTTAGAAAAAAACCCAAGATTACAAATGAATCTGTTCTGGCATTTTGTTTGGTTGCTGTAGGAAATAAGATTATATGGCCTTTACAGTTGCGAAATAATATGATGGCCAGGGTAAATAATACAAAAAAAAAAAATATCTTATGGCCTTAACGTACGTAAACAAAATCACAACACTGCCTACTTGCTATGCTACATGCTTACGTACAAAATATTACAGAGTTACGTCAAGACATACATACAAGATGTCAAGAGTTAATATCAAAACTCTAGAAACGATCCAATGGACACACATAGCTTCAATGACTTTCAAGAACGCATGGACTTTGTTCACATCCCCATGCCCATGCTATTTCAACACATGTCAAATCCTGACATGTCTATTGGTAGAAAAGTTGTTCAAACAAGTGAATAAAACAATTGTTGTGTTGACTATGGAGAAGGTTCTACAATGCATGAAAATAAAACTGGTGACAAGAAAAATACAAATCATTGAGAACAGAAAAAACCAGAACCAAAGTTTATTTAGCAAATGTAGTTTTGGTTCTTGAGGGAAATCCATTGGACAACATACAACAAGTGATACTCATGCTAGAATGTTGATACAACAAAGGCGTTTGGCTTAAAAAGTAAAATGATTAACTGGCAAATGACCAAATTATGGCACAATGAGGGATGTGTAGTTTATATAGGTCATATACAGCATCTATTTGAATGTGACCTCTTTTATCAGTAAAGGTAATAAAATCATTGAACACATATTTCAGATCAGCCAACAGCCTTGACATTCAAACAAATTCAGACAGACATTTACATTTTACTTTTTTGAGACAATATAAATACAATAATTTTACCAGGTTTAAAGTTGATTTTTTTTTAAAGGGGAGGAGTGTGTGTGTTTTAGGGGTGGAGGAAACTAAAGATAATTGAAATCAACATATATACCTAATATCTGCTCCATGTGCATTCATTATAATACACATATACACATCTTAACAATGCGCACACACTTCAATGTCAGCACAGAATGTGCTAATTATTCTTTAATGCCATACACAAAAAAAGCTAAGAAAAATAAAAACTCCCAGTGAAAATGGCTTGGCTAAAAGAATTAAGATCACATGATGGATTATGACCAATGACAGAACACAAGCTATTACCCTTCAGACGCACATGTCATGACCTTCATTTATTCCTAATTTGAGCTGGTCAACAATGTAAACACGTGAAAAGATAAGCATCAAGTCAGACTTCAACTGGGTATTATGTTCAAAGTCTAGCTGACTTTTCAGAATGTGTAGAAAAAGTGAAGTGGAGCAGACAGGAAGAAATGTTTGTTATTGTTCACCATCCTTTGAAGAAAAAAAAACATTTCCTTTATACAACAGAGCCGAAGCTTGACAAGAATATTTTCAACGTGAATTCAAGTCAACATACAATACTTCAGTCAAGAGGACATCCATCATACCAAACACACGACAGCCTGAAAACTAAAATCTAAAGACTTACTTCTGATGTACATCTACTAAACAAAACTACAATGCACTGACACTCATAAAAACCAAACCATACACTACATTGACTATTCTGTAATCAGAGGATCAGTTTCCATATATATAAGAACTATACATTATTTAGATATACTTAGTAATATACAAGCCAATAATCTGTACACACAAAACACATTTGAAAAGAAATGTACATGAGGGGAAAAAAAACATGTTCATCGAAATAATTCATTATGAGTTATGAGCCATGGTTACCCATAGATCTCCAGACCAATCAGATACACAGAAAGTTGTTAATATACGGACAGTGACACGGAACAAGTGTGACGTCTGACAACTCCCTGAGCAAAGGAGCCTCCTGGAACCTTTTTTTTTGCTTTGAACTATTTTTCTTGATTCAAGAAACCCAACAGGTTTTTTATGTTTGTTTCTTTGACAAGTTTCAGATGTTCCTTCAGAATTGAAGATTATTACATCCTAGCCTGGTAGACCAAACCTCACGCGGGACTGTGGGTGGATGGCAGTGGGCAGGGTTTGAACCTGGGACCATCAAGAAGGTGATGGTCCCAATAACATACCATATGACCAGGCAGCCATCCCTTGTCGTTTCAGCAAACATTATGTCAAGTATTATAAACTTTAAAAAATATTTAAAATGCAAAAAAAAAAAACAACAAATAAGTATTTCTCTATGACCCATTGTGAGAGAATAAACAGCTATAAGACCAGTGGTTATGCTTATATGGGCAAAGTTTACCTGATATTTAATACCATATAATATTAATACAATTAAATATATGTAGAAGAGTCCTACATTTTAGAGTCAATATAAAGATAAAAGTATTTATATAAAAAACGCTAATCAAAGTTCGCATTCAGAAAAATACCAAGACAGTAACCGGTACAGTGGTTTCTCCAAGTACCGGTATAAAATCAAGAGTAAAAAACAAAGCAAAAACACAATCTTCAAAGTTTATCACTACAGAAGAGAATCACAATATTATTTCTTAACATATCTAACATCACATGGTACAGTCTAAGTCTAAACATTAGGTAAGCTCAGGTTACAGTCCTTGGCATTTAACACTAGGAAGATAAAAAAAAAGAGTTTTACTTTAAAAAAAAATGAAATGTTAAATATAGTGCTGTGAGGAAGCTTACGATGCGCGAATCCCCCCCCCAAGCTTTAGGGTCTCCGCAGTTGTAGATTCCCTTTTATTTTTGTTCATCATTTGTTTGTTTAATACTATCAGGCTAGATATCACTCGATATTATGGCTCACATTAAAGTTAGTAACACAGTCTTCCTAGCTCTCTGATCATCACACATATTTACTTTCACAAAATGAACTTTCCAGGTGCAAAATTTAAAATAATAAAAAACAACAACAAAAAAAAAACAAACAAATAAAAAGCTACAAGAAATATAAAAATATGATGTTTTTTTTTTGGTGTTTGTTTGTTTGTAATATTTTTGATTAACTGTGTTGAATGTGTTTCCTAGTGAAACCTATCTCAGACATTATTGAGTGGAACATTCTGCAGATGTCTATCACTGTATATACCGGAAACATTCCATTGTCTTTCTACAGAGCTATGATAAGATTTGCATTTGAGTATCACAATATATCAAGCCACATTTGGATACTGCACAAAGCATTCACATTTCTTATCAGGTTATTGAAATGGCTCCATCTTCCTACAATTAAATATGCTTCTTTGTATAGTGGTTATTTTAAGAGCCCCTCTATAGGACTTCACAGCATTAAACTGAGCTTCAGCAAGGGCTGTCCTGCAGCTCATTGTGAGAAGCACTGGGTAGCATCATAGCCTGAGATAGAAAAGGAGCTATAAAACAAAAGAGTTGGCAGTTCCTGAGATATAGGTTTGCCCGTACTAAACTGATCACCATAAAGTTAAGAAGTGCAGCCAATATTTTACTAGATTTAGATTTAAAAAAATATATTCTCAAAATCAACAGATGTTTGTAACGCATGTACAGTTCCTTTTTTTAAATATATGTAGTGTAACAGTACGTAAAATATATAAAACAAAAGACTAGCCAATACTGCAAAGTTATCAACATACATATCACACTTCGGAGAATGCAGGCCTACTATGCTAAGTACTTTTGTGTGTATATATCATATACTTGCAGTGCCAGTTTTCTGAACCCTGTTCCCACTGGAAGTACTAAATAGCTGGCTAGAGAGAGAGGCTGATGCACTGCATATATTCCCTCACTTTAAACAGTTTTCATCGTGCAAGCCACATTCTCATCTTCTAGCCTACCCATGTCCAGTACGTGGCCAGTTTTTTAAAGCGAGAAGTTCTCAGGAAATCAGACAAAGGAGGAACTATATATTAACTTGAATAGTGTTTTGTTTGGCCTGAATCTTGTAAGATAATTGTTGTATAACTAGGTCAAATAGAAATCCCCTGAAATGATTTTATGCACAGAGATGTAGAAATGGTCCATTTAAATTTTTCTAAAAAATATGTTTACAAGTAAATTGTCTGGAAGTAGATTAGAGCACTAATTAAAACAAAAAGTTAATTTATCAACATACTTGTCACTTGCAATCAAATGCATTCAACTTTAACACATTCAAAACTATGAAAAAAAAAAAAAGATTCAACTTCACAATGAGAACGAAAATTAAAAGCCTTAAAAAAGCATTACAATAACAGCAGTACTCTCCCCTGGATATCTTTCTACCCAATCAAATCTTCCACTTTGAAAATAAATGTATAGTGATTGGTTTATTTAGGGGAGAGGGCTGAATACAAATTTACGTAAATTAAATTTTTCAACAAAAAGATTGTTTTAAAACAATTTGCTTCTTAAAACAAAATGCATTTTTTTTTAGGAAATGATCACAGAGATGATTTGTGTTTTATAATATGCGTCGACGATATTTCAACGTTCTCTCCACAGAATCACAAGTTCATGTAGTTGTCCCCCATCGATTTATCACTCAAGGTTAAAAACAGTGACATATGAAATCCAAATGACATGTACATACTATTTCACAGGTATGTATTTGTAAATGTATTAAACAGCAACAAAGAACCAAAAAAAAAAAACTCAACAAATCAAATCAAGACTTGATTGAACGATTCAACTCATCCAGCCGAGTCCCACCGTGAATGGCTTAAGCATTCAGACCTGAGGTCAGTTGTAATGTTCTTGTTCATTAAAAATTCTCACAATGTTTCAAATCAATCATGGCATCACAATGATGTGTCGGAGAATATCAAAAACTATACATAAAACATGAGTTGATGTTGAAGAAGAGAAACAAACCTGGGCCTAAGTCTTTGACAATTTTCATTACTACTTGTACTACGTTAGTCAGTCTGACAGTTACAATTTTTCATTACTATTTGAGCTACGCAAATCAGTTAGTCCATAATATTATTATTTTTAAATTTATAAAATAATAATTACTTTTACATATATTTATCTGATGATGATTTGGATGTTCCTTCAGAATTGATCATTACATCCTAGAAAAAAACCTCTGCATGAAAATGCAGATGGTGGCTGGCAGGGTGTGAAACAGAACCATTGAGGTAACAATCTAGAGTGTATACCACATGACCAGGCAGTCAGTCCATAATATTTATTAGTTAGATCAATGTGAGTCATTCTTAATGTATCTTTTAAAAAGGTTCCTTCTAAAAATTATATAGTTACATGGTCAGTATATGATATTTATTACTATTAGATCTGTGAGTCAGTCAGTCCATAATATTTATTATTATTTGATCTGTGAGTCAGTCAGTCCATAATATTTATTATTATTTGATCTGTGAGTCAGTCAGTCCATAATATTTATTATTATTTGATCTGTGAGTCAGTCAGTCCAAAATATTTATTACTATTAGATCTGTGAGTCAGTCAGTCCATAATATTTATTACTATTAGATCTGTGAGTCAGTCAGTCCATAATATTTATTACTATTAGATCTGTGAGTTAGTCAGTCCATAATATTTATTATTATTAGATCTGTGAGTTAGTCAGTCCATAATATTTATTACTATTAGAGCTGTGAGTTAGTCAGTCCATAATATTTATTACTATTAGATCTGTGAGTTAGTCAGTCCATAATGAGGTTCTGTTCAAAATAGCCACCGCATGTCCAAAAAAAAAAATATATTCTAGTAATTTACCTTAGGGTGAGATTAATAAAATGTGTTTCCTCCCATTGTTCAGCTAACGCCCCCTTTAAAAAAATAGCATAAGCTTAGCCCAACTTCCCCACAAGTGGTGCCTCAGATATGTCAAGAGTGCAAGAATACACTCAGGGAAAGGCTTCCCAATCTCCTCTTTAAGATAGAAGCCAAAGATGTGTTGAAAGGATACAGAGTATAAATTCAAAAAAAAAAAGACACCACTCAATACTATTTTGCCAAGTGATAAACCTTAAATTCAGTGATTAACCCTAAATTCAGATGGTTTGCAACTAAATAAAAAAAAAAGAACCCACATTACTATTAAAAATAAAAAAAAATAGCAAGCGTTACACAAAATTAAAACAAAAAGATCTTTGCAAATTCTTTTCCTATCAATGTGTTCCTACTTTTTTATAAGAGGACATTAAAAACTAGGAGCAACAGATGCAAATATAAAAAAGAAACAAAATGACAATTACTTGTAGTGGCAATATTCCAAATACACATTGAGTATGTCTCTATATAGGCTAGTGTATATATCAACATTTATATATATATATATATATATATAATTAGACTTGGAAATAAAAAGGATTTAACTTTACACAAGTTGTACCGGTATACAAAGACAATCCAATAACATAAGCTTGGGAAATGACCAGATATCATTATGTACAAATGTTTATCATGTTTTAAACAACACTAGAAGCACTTCTATAATTGTAGTTTGAAAACTTAGGAACAATTAGGACCCTGCTGGCTTTAAGTGGGTCAAGTTTTTCTCTTGCTTTGGCTATCATGGGTTGGTCCATCGAGAGAAAGAGCTTGAGGCGCAATGCTGACCTTACATGGAGTTATCTGAGTCGAAGCAGTCTATGCTGGTATGGAATGGGCTGCTGGAGCTTTCATCCGAGAACATAGGTGCATTGAGCCAGGGGCTCTCACTCTCATCTTTTTTAGACTTCCTGGAGGAGATAGAGCTGGTCTGGGTGCGACTGTCCTTTATGGTGCCGGAGGCCTTGAAGAGGAGCGGGGTGGTGGCCTCCCCTCGAGGGATGACTGTTTGCTGCTTGTGCTGCATTAAGTGAGGTGTGGATTGATGACTACTTGGCATCTTTTTCCCAGTGACCTGCTGGTCAGCCGAGGATGACCACATCTGGTGGCTCTGAGATTTAGACAGTTTTGGCAAGCTTGAATTACTGCTTGCAGATACAGATGGCATGAATACTGACTGTATAGAGGATGATGTTGAAAACCCACCAAATGAGGGCGCTGATCCCAGCTTTAGAGGCTTCTGTTTTGATGAATGTAACAGACCCAAGGATGGACTTTTCGAGCTTGGCAAATCCTTCTGTTCAACATCCATATAGAGCTCATCCATAAAAGACCTCGACTGTTCCTGCTTTATCAACAACTGCATGCGACCAGGATCACCGTAAGATCCTTCTGAGTTAATCCCCTCCATCTCTTCTTTCTTCACCTTCACCTGCAGCTTCAGGGCTGCCTCGATCTCTTTCAGTGTGGCAAACGGCAGCAGAGTGACTTTCCCCGACTGGGGAAGACGAATGCTCACATTGCTACAGCAACAGGAAGCCACCTCTCTCACCCTTTCGCTGGACAAGGTAACTGACATTGGCTTCCAAGGGTAGAGCGCCGTCAGCTTTTCTTTAGTCATGGCCAGCCGAAAAATAACCTCATCCAGAAGACAAAATGGCTGTGGTGTCCTATAAATAGATAGAAAACAAAATCTTATACTAGCAGTAGATGCATGAGTTCAAAATCTAAAATTAATTTCATCACCCTGAAGGAACTTGTATTAGCACACCCTACTCCTCCAAAAAAAAAAACAACAAAAAACAGCTTAAACCTGAGGATGCATCTATAAATGGAAAGAACAAGCACTTTTAACACAGCTGGAAATAAATCTTTGTGTAAAAATAAAAGTCTAAACACTAAAATAGAACCAAATACAAATGGTTCCCTTGTTCCTTGGACAAAGGGTTTACTAAGCCAGCAGGTAAGCACCTCAACATGAACATTTAGATGCACTCTGGTCTTCTATCTCAATGGTCCCAGATTCAAACCCAGCCCATCAATCTCTCCCAAAGGGGTCATGCAGGAGGTTTGGGCTAGGAAGTATTAATCCTTAATTCTAAAGGAGCATCCGAAAAATGTCAAATATACAAACTTTGACTCTTTACATACAAGTAGACTAATAATCTTTATGTCATAGTGAATATCTCAATTTAACTGACTGCTAGTTCAATAAGGTTCTAGCACACTCCTCCCTGTTTAAAAACTAAGTGGGAAGCGCGCTTGAACTTGGCTTGGCTACCTAGAAGGGGGCGCGAGGTTCAACACCCGACTCAGGCAGAGTTGTGTTTACTAAGCGCCTAAAGGCAGCACAGAAAACTAACTCCTAGATACCCCCTCCCCCCACTGGTCCACAAATGAGATTGGACCAAAAGCGCTCTGAGCATGCTATAAGCAAGAAAGTAGCGCTATATAAAAGCTATAATAATAATAATTAACTATCATTTCATAGAAATACTTCATATAAAGATAAATGCCATAACAAAGATTTCCAATGGACTATTTAAATCTTTTTAATTACAGATGGAAAGAAGATTATTGAATCCTAAGCCTAGCCATGTGTTATCGAGTCTTCGACTCTGTTAAGTCATTATTTTTTCCTGCTCATTCATGTGTCTAATTCAATGCTGTAATGGTGCTAGGGAAGAAGGAGAACTTGTTGGATTTAGTTTTAGCATTTGGAAAAAGAAATGTGCAGCTGATGTTCCTTCCAAAAAGAAGTTAATTACATCTCAAGCACATCCATGTGTTAATGTGGTCTCAAACTTTGCTAAGTCATTCATTTTCCTGTTGGTTCAGGCAACTCATTCTAATGGTACTAGGGAAGAAGGAAAACTTGTTGGATTTAGTCCTAGCTTATGGAATAAGAAATGTACAAGAAAAAGAATACCGTAAAAAAAAACAACTATTGAATTATCCTTATTTCATTGGAGTTGGATTTAGTTTGGTGGCTGAGTGGTTAAGCGCTTGGCTTCTGAACCTGGGGTCCTGGGTTTAATCTTGGTGAAGGCTGGAATTTTGATTTTCAGGACGCTCTTGAGTCCCCCTGACTCTAATGGGTACCTGACTTTAGTTAAGGAAAGTAATGACGGTTGGTCATTGTTCTGTTCACACCCTGCTGGTTAACCCAAAAAACCAGATGACCTTAACATCATCTGCCCTATAGATCGCAAGGTCTGTAAGGGGAACTGTACTTTTTTACTTTTACATTTAATTAGTCTTTAAGTCAAACATTTTTTTTATAATACTTTGACTTAAAACTATAACCCTTTCAGTAGTAAGGATCTGTGTTTTGTTTTTGTTCAATCCTATTATTATCTTTAGGTTAAGTAAGAAAGATGAGATCTCTGTGGATGGGTTTAAACCTAGTCTAATTTTGAAAAAGAACCGACCTATCTTCCCCTTCCAGAGCTAGGTTGAAGACATTGATGGCAGAGCTGGGGCCATCATCAAACACATCATTACAGTCATCTTGAGGATCATTTGGGAGGTCAACACAAGGGCTATAACTCTCACCCTCAATAATCTCTGGGAAAACAAAATTTAAAAAAATAAATAAATTGGTGAGAAAAAAAAAAAAAAAAAGAAAAAAACATTTTATTATAAATATATTTCCAATGTCAAGATAGTGAAATAGAAAGCAGTCAAAATCAATACACATGATCTTTTGTATATGATTTAAAAAAAAGGCCAAACTAAGGTCACAAGATATATTATTAAACTATTTTTTTTTTGTATATCCAGTGAAAAAGGAAACTATTTTTCAAAATGAAAATATATAAAGAAAGTTGACAGGAAATTTTAAACCTATGAATACTAGCATGAGCAAACAAATTTGTAATGACAATAACAAAGATAAAAACAGGGTTGATATAATTTAGCAATACAAACAGGATACTCTATAAATATTTGACCTCATAATTTCTTTATTTTGGAATTAAGTTGAACAGTTACATGTCATTTGCAACTGATATGTCGGAGGGTTTCAAATGAACTAGTCCTATATATGCGATGAACTAGGAAATGATCTGAGGGTCAGACAGATATATATTTTATCTTTGAGCAATGTCTGTCCACTGATAAGATTAAGAGCAATGACCAGAAGAAAATGGTCATTTTTCATGAGGCCATTCCCTATCTTATCTTATATGATACAGACGTTACTTCAAAAAAGAAGATGATCACGTCCTACGCGTCATGCATATTAACCAATGACCTCCAACTCCGCCAAGTCACTGGTTTTCCTGGCTAGCTCAGGCAACCCATTCCATGCTCTAAAAGCGCTAGGGAAGAAGGAGCTTTTGTACACATTTGTCCTAGCATATGGAACGAGGAATGTGCCTTAATCTTTGTGTCTTTCTGAGTAAAATATTAAATTTTGTTTTTGTATTTGAAGATTATGGTTCAGTGTTTTATGTATAATTGCTACTTTACTTTTAAGTCTTCTATCCTGAAGTGATTTTACTAAAGGTGTTACTCTAGTCAAATGTGAATATTCGTTTGTTATGAATCTCACTGCTCTATTTTGTGTCTGTTCCAGTTTCTTAATGTTTTTTTAAGTTGAGGGGTCCTAAACAGAGGATATATATTCTATTATTGGCCTAACTAAGGTTAAATAACATTTTAGTTTTATGTTCTTATTTGATTTATAGAAATTTCTTCTAATAAACCATAATGCTTTGTTTGATTTTTTATAGTTTCATCAATATGGGGATTCCATGACAGTTTTTCATTTATTAAAATACCTAGGTATTTTGCGTTTTTAGTTTGTGTTACTGGTTTACCATGAATAATAATTAATTTGTTTTAGTTTTTTGTTACTCTTAATAACTGACATTTTTCTGGGTGGAAAGACATGCTCCAATTTGATTCCCATTTCTGTAATTCATCTAATTCTCTTTGTAAAATTTCTGTGTCATGCGTTGTTTTTATTGTTCTATATATTATGCAATCGTCTGCAAATAATCTGACTTTTGTTCCTGAAGTAATGCAATTTGGTAAATCATTTATGTAAATTAAAAATAGTAGGGTGTGGTGGCTGAGTGGTTAAGCTCTTGGTTTTTTAACCTGGGGTCCTGGGTTCGAATCTCTGTGAAAACTGGGATTTTAAATTTCAGGATTTTTAGGTCTGCCCTGAGTCCACAACTCTAATGGGTACCTGACTTTAGTTGGGGAAAGTAAAGGCGGTTCATTGTGCTGGCCAAATGACATCCTACTCGTTAACCATTGGCCATAAAAACAGATAACCTTAACATCATCTGTCCAATAAATCGCAAGGTCAGCAAGGTAATCTTTAATTGTTTTTTTTAACTATTCCCTATGAGCAAATCCTTATCTTTTGTGTCCTGAACTGAGAAGGAACATTGTATGTTGGTGCAAGGAGGTTTCGGCTAAAACATGTAAAACTAACAAACATTTTACAATGTGTGAGTGTAAGTAGACCTCAAGCTGACTTACTTGTAAAAAGGAGTGATGAGGTAAAACGCCAAGGGACCTCCTCAATAGTTTCCTGGAGATGGTCATCATCATCTTCCTCATCGCCCCAACCATTCAGGTCTCCAATGTATCCTGAGGAAAGTAGACACAGTGTTTTAAAGTACAAAGTCTGATGATGATAATACATGTTTTAATTTCAAGAGCAAACATGCAAAATTTTAAAAATTCAACACTTTTAAGAAAAAAAAAAGCTTACATTAAGTGTATCAATTAGTTTGGATCAGTCATGTAATTAAATTTGTAATAAGCCTCAGACGACAATCTATAAAGTGGAATAATTCAGCTTATACCATTATTATTATATAAGTATTATATCTTTCCCTTGTTTGAGATACCAAACAAAGTAATTTAATACCAATAGTTAAGTAATTAATTGGTTACTTGTTTTTCTATTGATTCTTGTCTTTACAGGTAAAAGAAATAATTGTGTAAAATTTCCGAGATTGGGTATGTGCAAACTTTTAGCCAGACAGAGTGAGTTGATATAAGCTTTGTAAAAAAAACAACAACCCACATCATACCAGGTTCAGTAAAATTCAGACCTTAGTGACATCCACCATCTAAACCAAAACCCCAACATTAGCTCAAGAATGCTTCTTTAGAGTATGGTTTAGAATAGCTACAAGAGGAAGCATTCATGATCCATAGCCATTCAAGGACTATGTGCAACAACAATAAATAAAACATTAAATTGGGACCACTGGGATGACAGTGCCAAGCACATACCACATGGCCAGGCAGACATGGTATCTAGCTGATTTATTTTACCACTTAGAGCCGGCTTTAGGTAATTGGAGGCCCTAGAGAAATGAACAGTGTGGCCCCAAATGAAAGAAAGAAACAATGGTCTTCTAACATATGTAGTCTAGCAAGTAGATCTTAACATTCGTGAATAAAACTTAAACACTATATTTGAGATTTGATCAACGTTTTGCAATTTTTTCTCTAAATTCTTAGAGTGCTGTGGAGGCCAGAATGGACGGGCCCGCCATTGAAAGAGGTTCTATCTAAAGCAAAAGACAGACGAATGGAAAAAGATGGTCGACAAATCTTGCATGGTGCCCCAATGGTCCAACAGACTAAGGGATAGGTAAAGGTAAAAGGTGAGGCCCCACTAACTGGAGGCCCAGGGCAGCTGCCTAGTTTGCCTATGCCTAAGACCGGCCCTGACTTAGTCATCAGTTCCCATGAGGAATAAACTGCTTATTAAAAACACACAAAAAAAAAGAGTTAGAACCTTGAAGAGTCTGAAGCATGGCTAATGACTTGGCAATCCTGATTGGGGTTCGTCCAGCATATGTGGCTATCAGAGGGTCTGCACCATGAACCAGCAGTAGCCTGACCACCTCTAGATGATCATTTTCAATGGCATCATGGATGGGCCTGCAAACAAACAAGAGTCTACATTGTCGCATGACATACAATACACAATAACATCATTGCTGTAGATAAATCAGTTGGAGAATGAAAGGTATTTTTTTTTATTACATGAGATTCAACGCAAGCTTTTTACTATCTAGACTAGATCTCACTTGAAACACTATCCTTTTTTTTTATATTTCTCTAGACCAAATGTCAATAACTTTCCTATTTCTGTTAGGGAAAACCAATATACTTTTTATCATCACCCCTTTTTTAATTATCACTACGACAGGTTAAAGGTGAGTAGGTTGTCAGATATACAACTTTTTCAATTTAGCATTTTTTGCTTTCAGAGTTATATTCTCTTCTGCAGTCAGTGCCATTGAAGTTTGGCTTGGATGACCTTCTCATGTTTTCCATTCTAGTTGTCTAAACATGGCTGATGTAAACTCAAATAATTCAGGAGCATTCCTAATGTTTTACAGTTTCCCTTGTGGTGAGAGCAGGCTTTGTTCCCCTTCCATTCATGTCTATTTAAAAACTTTTTATTTAGTGACATTAAATTTTATGAGCTCTTTAAAGATGTCTTTTTTGTCTAGTCTATAGAGCTAAAGTTTAGCTCAACTCATGATGTCTGGTATATCATCATCCTAGTCATATGAGCCTTTTACAATGATGTCAAGTCTATAAATAAAACCCTTGTATCATCTTTCAATAATAAACTTCTTTACTGATGCCTAATCTATAAGCACTTAGAATAGATCTACATTACATTAATGTCTAATAGTCTAAAAGCTCCTTCTAACTTCTAATATTACTGTTAAGTCTACAATCCTGTCCAATTATTAGTCTAATACTAGTATAAAAGTTAAAAGCCCCGTCCAATTATGTTTGTCAAAAAGCCCCTTCCAATTATGTCTGTCAAAAAGCCCCTTCCAATTATGTGTGTCAATCCCCTTCCAATTATGTCTGTCAATAACCCCTTTCCAATTATGTCTGTCAAAAAGCCCTTTCCAATTATGTCTGTCAAAAAGCCCCTTCCAATTATGTCTGTCAAAAAGCCCCTTCCAATTATGTCTGTCAAAAAGCCCATTCCAATTATGTCTGTCAAAAAGCCCTTTCCAATTATGTCTGTCAAAAAGCCCTTTCCAATAATGTCTGTCAAAAAGCCCATTCCAATTATGTCTGTCAAAAAGCCCCTTCCAATTATGTCTGTCAAAAAGCCCCTTCCAATTATGTCTGTCAAAAAGCCCCTTCCAATTTATGTCTGTCAATAACCCCTTTCCAATTATGTCTGTCAAAAAGCCCCTTCCAATTATGTCTGTCAAAAAGCCCCTTCCAATTATGTCTATCAAAAAGCCCCTTCCAATTATGTCTGTCAAAAAGCCCTTTCCAATTTTGTCTGTCAAAAAGCCCCTTCCAATTATGTCTGTCAAAAAGCCCCTTCTAATTATGTCTGTCAAAAAGCCCCTTCCAATTGTGTCTGTCAAAAAGCCCCTTCCAATTATGTCTGTCAAAAGCCCCTTCCAATTATGTCTATCTATTAAACCCTTCTGATGTCTAGTCTAATGTTCACCTGATGCCATCCTGAGAACAACAGTTCACGTCTGCTCCATAGTAGATCAAGTGCCTGGCCACAGCCACACTGCCTCTGACACAACTCTCGTGAAGCGGGGTGTAGCCTGCATTGTCTCTGGAGTTCACATGGACAGTTTTGGTCTTTAGACAATAAAGGGTGATTTCCTAATATAATAGAGAAAAGTAGATGTGATAAGGTCATACATTTTGGTATTTAGACTAGATATGCAATTTAAAAATATAATTTGAATAACAATTCGTTGGGACTTGTTTGCATTCAGTAGAAGTACGAGGGAAAGGATATTTATCATATTAGAGATAGACATTAGATAGACATAGACTAGAGATAATGAGAACGAAGGAATATTATTATATTATTAATATTATATATTATATTATTACTTTCACCTCCCAGAAAAAATTATCAAAAGAAGATCTTCCTTTATGAGATCCATATAAAAGTACAGCCATTACGTAACAAACCCTATCGAAAGTCCACATAAAAACATATCAATCAAACAATACAAAAATAATCAAATCTATTTATATTTAAAAAAAAAATCAAACATACAGAACTCTCCAGTGCGCTGAAATCAAATTATCTTCGCCTTTTGATATTACTTCCCTTACTTTACAACCCTCCCCCCATCAAACATCGAGAGATAATAACATCACAAAATCTTTCCTGGGTTTTTTTTTTTCTTCTTCTTCTCAAGTTGGTTTTATCTCCCCAGAACTAAATGTAGCTCTAAACTAGAAATATAACAAATATGATATTACAGACGTATCGAACACTTCACTCGTGTCTGGTTTCTTCAAAAGATACAGGAGTATGGAATTAACAGAATAAAAAATAAATAAATTATAATATAACACTATAAACAGAAAAACAAAACCCTGCGCATCAAAAGAAACATGAGAAATGAATAAATGTGACTCCCTCCCCAAAAAAAAAAAAAAGAATTATCAATGTTATATTGCTGTCCAAGAAAGCAACACTGATTACTTCCGTAAACATTCAGCAAACAAAGAAAAACATACAAACATCGATTTATTACATATAAACACAAGATGTAACATAAGGATAGATATATGGCAGTTGCAGTCGCCCATGGTCTCACGCTTCAAGGGGGGGGGGGGGCTTCAAATACGAACAAATTTAACTTTTGAAAATATGCATAGTAGGCAACCTAAATATGAAACCATTTGGATATCAACTGTACACGTAATCCAATGTTAGAACACCCCAAAGTCCATTTTTATTGAAGTCTTTAAAAGCGGGCTGGGGCCTACACAAAAATATTGCCCAGGGCTTCCACTTCCTTAAATCCGGCCCTGCACATCACAGATGAGCACAGAGACGGTGCAAAGATATACATATAAAAAATAAATAAATATAAAAACATTAAAAAAAAGAAGCTTAAACTAAGCGTAGTTATATCAATTGGTTTGGATGATTGGATCGGTCATGTAATTAAATTTGTAATAGACCTTGTTTTTGATTTGCGATATTTCATGCTTTTGGCTTAATCTTTAGGCCTATGCTATGATGCTATCACTAGGCCTATGCTATGATGCTATCACTTGCCTGGACCAGTTGGGAATGAAAAAAGAGGGAGGTGGAAGAACGGGGTATCTGGGTGATCGCTTTTTAAATGCTTTTATTAATAAAAATTTATAAAAAAAAGGGAACGACCTGAATTCAAACTCGGTGCCTAAACCTCCCCAAGCCGACACTCTAGCTCTGTGCTAGCGAAGTGCTTACATAAAAGTTATCTATTGTTAGTTACAAACGTTAATACGCCGCAAATTAAAGTGTATATTTAGATCTAGTAGATGTGTAGTAATGAGCTGTGTCAAACTGTCAATCAAGGACATGCATTTGTGTGTGTGTCAGTCTTTGACCTTTTCGCTGGAATTTATATTTATAGCTTTTATATAGCGCTACTTTTATGCTTATAGCATGCTCGGAGCGCTTTGGTCCAATCTCATTTTTGGACCAGTGGAGGGGGTATCTAGGAGTTGGTTTTCCGTGCCGCCTTTAGGACTTTAGGCGCTCAGTAAACACGACTCTGCCCGAGTCGGGTAACGAGCCTTCTAGGTAGCCAAGCCAAGCCAAGTTCAAGCGCACTTAGCCTCTCGACCAAGCTTACCTTTGAGCATGCATAGTATATAATAGTATATCATATGTACATAATAATAACAACAAAAAAAGTATCAAAGACCCAAGTTAAAAAGCTGGCTCAATAACGAGTCTCGTGTCCAGAGCAAAAGATAAAGTGTTGGAAACTTATTTCGTGACCTGGTGACGTCAAACTACCAGGTCCCTCGAAGTCGGACCATCAACTAGGTCGGGATGACCCAAACAATAAAACTTGAACTTCTAGTTCGCCGGTTCTCTTAAAGTGTGGAAAACCGATTTTACTGCGTCCGTCCGGGAAGGGAGAGAGAGTGAGTGAGTGAGAGAGAGATTGAGAGAGAAAGTGAGAGTGAGTGAGAGTGAAAAAAAAAGAAAGAGGTTTCTTTCACCAACCCCCAATTTACGATGTTGCTACTCAAGGGAAGTTACATAGATAAAAGGGAAGTAACTTCTTAAAAAAAAAAAAAGGGAAATAACCTCAGTCGATTCTGACATAAGCTCCGCATTTAGATCTGGTCAGCACTTTTCTGGGCTAACAACGCTCTACCCACTCCATTCTTTTTTGTCTTGTTTCTTTTTCTCCAACATTTTTTTACTTAATTCTCTCCGGGGGAAATAACTCCCAAACTTTTATTTTTGTTACTTCCCCTTGTGAAAGTTGGCCACGGGGATGTGTTGAAATGGACACACGAGGGTGTGGGAGACACCAAGACTGGAATGTCGGAAGCAAGTCTAAGGGAACCACCAAGACAGATCTAGGCAGTGGCGTAGCAAGGTACCCGTGCACCCGGGTTCAGGATTACGACGCTAGGCCCCCACATCCCTACCTGTAATTAAACAGTGACTGAGCCCAAATTGTCTCTAATGGAGTATTTTATCAAGAAAGAAGACAGACAACACACAACGTACACATGTTCCTCAGTTGTAAGCAACTACATCTAAACAGGGCAGTCTGTCAGTGGGCCTACTACATCTAAACAGGGCAGTCTGTCAGTGGGCCTACTACATCTAAACAGGGCAGTCTGTCAATAGGCCTACTACATCCTAAACAGGGCAGTCTGTCAGTGGGCCTACTACATCTAAACAGGGCAGTCTGTCAGTGGGCCTACTACATCTAAACAGGGCAGTCTGTCAATAGGCCTACTACATCTAAACAGGGCAGTCTGTCAGTGGGCCTACTACATCTAAACAGGGCAGTCTGTCAGTGGGCCTACTACATCTAAACAAGGCAGTCTGTCAGTGGGCCTACTACATCTAAACAGGGCAGTCTGTCAGTGGGCCAACTACATCTAAACAAGGCAGTCTGTCAGTGGGCCTACTACATCTAAACAGGGCAGTCTGTCAGTGGGCCTACTACATCTAAACAAGGCAGTCTGTCAGTGGGCCTACTACATCTAAACAGGGCAGTCTGTCAGTGGGCCTACTACATCTAAACAGGGCAGTCTGTCAGTGGGCCTACTACATCTAAACAAGGCAGTCTGTCAGTGGGCCTACTACATTTAAACAAGGCAGTCTGTCAGTGGGCCTACTACATCTAAACAGGGCAGTCTGTCAGTGGGCCTACTACATCTAAACAGGGCAGTCTGTCAGTGGGCCAACTACATCTAAACAGGGCAGTCTGTCAGTGGGCCTACTACATCTAAACAGGGCAGTCTGTCAGTGGGCCTACTACATCTAAACAGGGCAGTCTGTCAGTGGGCCTACTACATCTAAACAGGGCAGTCTGTCAGTGGGCCTACTACATCTAAACAAGGCAGTCTGTCAGTGGGCCTACTACATCTAAACAGGGGCAGTCTGTCAGTGGGCCTACTACATCTAAACAGGGCAGTCTGTCAGTGGGCCTACTACATCTAAACAGGGCAGTCTGTCAGTGGGCCTACTACATCTAAACAGGGCAGTCTGTCAGTGGGCCTACTACATCCTAAACAGGGCAGTCTGTTAATAGGCCTACTACATCCTAAACAGGGCAGTCTGTCAGTGGGCCTACTACATCTAAACAGGGCAGTCTGTCAGTGGGCCTACTACATCTAAACAGGGCAGTCTGTCAGTGGGCCTACTACATCTAAACAGGGCAGTCTGTCAGTGGGCCTACTACATCTAAACAGGGCAGTCTGTCAGTGGGCCTACTACATCTAAACAGGGCAGTCTGTCAGTGGGCCTACTACATCTAAACAGGGCAGTCTGTCAGTGGGCCTACTACATCCTAAACAGGGCAGTCTGTTAATAGGCCTACTACATCCTAAACAGGGCAGTCTGTCAGTGGGCCTACTACATCTAAACAGGGCAGTCTGTCAGTGGGCCTACTACATCTAAACAGGGCAGTCTGTCAGTGGGCCTACTACATCTAAACAGGGCAGTCTGTCAGTGGGCCTACTACATCCTAAACAGGGCAGTCTGTTAATAGGCCTACTACATCCTAAACAGGGCAGTCTGTCAGTGGGCCTACTACATCTAAACAGGGCAGTCTGTCAGTGGGCCTACTACATCTAAACAGGGCAGTCTGTCAGTGGGCCTACTACATCTAAACAGGGCAGTCTGTCAGTGGGCCTACTACATCTAAACAGGGCAGTCTGTCAGTGGGCCTACTACATCCTAAACAGGGCAGTCTGTCAGTGGGCCTACTACATCTAAACAGGGCAGTCTGTCAGTGGGCCTACTACATCCTAAACAGGGCAGTCTGTCAGTGGGCCTACTACATCTAAACAGGGCAGTCTGTCAGTGGGCCTACTACATCCTAAACAGGGCAGTCTGTCAGTGGGCCTACTACATCTAAACAGGGGCAGTCTGTCAGTGGGCCTACTACATCTAAACAGGGGCAGTCTGTCAGTGGGCCTACTACATCTAAACAGGGCAGTCTGTCAGTGGGCCTACTACATCTAAACAGGGCAGACTGTCAGTGGGCCTACTACATCTAAACAGGGCAGTTTGTCAGTGGGCCTACTACATCTAAAAACAGGGCAGTCTGTCAGTAGGCCTACTACATCTAAACAGGGCAGTTTGTCAGTGGCCTACTACATCCTAAACAGGGCAGTCTATCAGGTTACATCCTAGCCCAAACCTCACGTAGGAAGGCGGGGACAGGGTTCAAACCCGAGATCATCGATCGAAAGGCCAGAGCGCATACCACTCGACCAGGCAGCCATCCATCTACAGTTCTAATAGCACTCTAAGTGAGGGTCATGCTGATGATACTAATTTACACGACCAATCATTCGCGGGGCTTAGTACACGTGACATACTATTTAACTCTTTCTCTCCTAACTGACGATACCAGCGTTGATTCCACCAGAGTGTGGTAAATAATTACGGAGAGAAAGAGTTAATATATGACGGTCTATCCGTAAAGGAAGTCAATCGTTACGACTGGACATTAGACCTAGGATTTTTAATTTCCGGATCTTTAGGGCGTCTCCCGATCTCAAATGGGTACCTGACATTGGTTGGAGAAAAATGAAGGCGGTTGGTCGTTGTGCTGGCCACACATAACGCCTCTGAAACATATGACCTTTACATCATCTGCACTACAGATCGCAAGATAAAAAAAAAAGGGGGGGGGGCACTACGCAAAATTAATAAACTGCCAATGTCGTCATTTTGGTCCCAATCACAAAAACACCCACGCGGTCAAAATATTTGTGTATACTAAAAACACACACATGAACGCCACCTTCTTTACTGTTGCTGAAGTAGAATTTCATTTTTTCCCCTGCTATCGTAATCTCGATGTCTGGTGACATTTTCTAAACCTAATCTCGTGACAAAGTAGAACACTAACTAGGAACAACAAGAGAGAGTTTTAAAATGTCACCCTGAGCGTATTTCAAAACTACAGAAAGCTTCAAAGAGGGAACGAGAGTACAGTTTACGTCTTTTAGGGTCACGACATCTACAGCATTATCTTATAAATTACAGACGTCTCGTCAAATCAGAACTTCGTCCTACGACCTACACGAATCCATGTGCTAAACTCTGCTAGGTCCTCGGTTTCCCTGGCTGATTTAGGCAACCCCCCGTCTTATCGGCACCATGTATGAAGAAGCACTTGGACGAATTATGTCTTTTTTTTTTTAACCACCCACAAATGTCTCCCCCCCCCCTCCCAAACACACACGTAACTTTTTTGTTTTGCTCACAACCAAAATGAGATAAACAGATGAATCGGATTGTCCCAACTATAATAATAACAATAACAATAATGATAAAATGAGGAAAGAAGACAAAAATGAGGAAAGAAAAGAAACAAGCGAAAAAAAAAACAAAAAAAAATTTGTTTTAAACAAAGCTTTTATAATGGAAAGAACTACACATTTACAGCAATATATATATATATATATGTGTGTGTGTGTGTGTGTACTGTAAGATTTATTTTCCTTTTTCTATATCTGTATTCTGTAAGAAACAAAATTAATTCATTACCACTGAATGGAAATTTAAAAAAAAAAATCATTTATTGATTCATGCTTTGTTAGGTAGGATGAATAATTGTGCAAAGTTTCAAACCCAGAAGTGGGAGAAATAACGTGTTCATGATTTGTAACAGACAGCCAGAGCAGTGAACTGATGAAAGCTTTTTTGAAAAACACAATGGAGAGACAAAGGAGACGTCTCTAAATAGCTCTACTGTTTACTGGGAGGGGGGGGGGTCGATCTAACTTTTACCTCATGTCCCATTCTGGCAGCTCGGTGCAGCAAAGTCTCGCCCGAGTTCTTGTTGATGGTCAGCTTCTTGACGTCTGCTGGGACAGGCACATTTTCCACAGGGATGCTGCTAATGGCGTCCTGCTGGTCGACCTCATACTCGCCATCATCCTAGACACGGAAGCGGAACAAAAAAAAAAAAAAAAGGAATGCATGCGTCATTGGCACGTGACCAGGCCGCTTTCATCAGGGGAGACTAATAATATGTGCTCCCATTAGTTATGGGTACATAAGCGAGCAGGATTTAAAAAAAAAAAAGCAAAGAATGTTGTCAATGGTTGACCATTCAGATGATGCAAACCAAGGCGTCCAATCAGGCTCCCCCCCCTCTCTTAGAATCTAAGCTATTTTTTAAAAATCATATTAATAAAGCATGTATTTAATAATTTTTTACAATTCGATAACTGATACTTTTGTTATAGACATCCAAATAACGACTACATTTTTCTTTAAATTTCAATAAACGACACAGTTTAAAAGTGATAGTTCTTGTCCAGCAAACTAATACTACCTCCTGGCCGCCATCTTGATCAGCCTCCTCGTCATCTCCTCCGTGTTTGGACTTCATCTTCCCTCCACGAGACTTTTTCTTCTTGTTGGAGGAGCCGTCGTCCGAGACCATCTCCGCGGCCAGATCGTCCGGGACGTTCTCCACATCGGACTCGTAGTCCTCTTTGTGTTGGCCAGAGCTGCCAGCAGATCCGCCTTTCCCGGCCGATCCGCCTTTCCCGCCGGATGACGCCAGGGTGGAAGCTTTCGTGCCGCCTTTGTTGCCAGAGTTTTTTGTGGCGCCGCCCTGGTGGGTCCTCTTGGCGCTGCCTGGGGTGCTCTTCGTCTCAGACATCTCCCACGGCTCGTCCAGTGCGGTGTCATCCTGCTCATTGTCGATGGACTGATCTCTTTGCTGCTGCTGTAGTCGTTCTCTGGCCTTGCTGCTTGCCTGAAGAAAAAACAACAGAAAGCTAGATCTAGGTTTTTTTTCTTTGGTACGTTCTTCCAGCTCTATCTCTAAAACGCAATAAATTTAAGCAGTGTAAAAAATAAAGACGTCTCTCTTTGATCGATGCATTTAGCATTTGATGATGATTTGTTTCTAAGTATCCTGAACCCGCTATTATGTTGCTAAGCGTTATAATTTTTCGACACTTATGGATGTTGCAGACGACATTACTGAATATTAGGATGGGACAGTTGTTCGATTTTGTAGGAACTCTTCAGTATTGGAGATTTTAACCATAAACTAATCTATGTCAAGGACGCTACATTTAATTTCAATGTTTCGCTGTTTACAAAATAACACTTTATTTTGTTTGTTCACCGGATACACCAACTTGCTATTTATGGGTTAGCCTTAATGCATGAATATCTCCAATGATGCAACACTTAGACGCATCGCTTCTCAAACTGTGGGGCGCGCGCTCCTAAAATAAGGAAGGGGTCAAGAGTTTCATCTCTAGCGGAGGCAGTGAAACGGCTTGAAATAATAAGCCGAGGGTTCTACGAGCATTAATTATTTGGTTGGTCGTTGTCCTGGCCGCATGACATCCACGTTAACCGTTTGATCAAAGAAACGAGTGAATTATATTTCTTTGAATTTTCTGAAATATTCCAATGATTAAAAACCAAATAAACTTCATTAATTTCAAATATACATTTACACTTTAAAGCTATCTATTTGGCTTAAGGAAAACGGAATATATAATGAATCTACTTGCCTGTCTTTTGGCTCTGACGACTGCCCTTCTGTTAGCCTCCTTGTGCAGCTCCTGCTCATAGGCAGCATTGCGGTTATATCTCCGGATCTTGCGCTTTCCTGGGAAGTGTAGAATAGTAAAATAGAATATTGGCTAATGGTACTAGCCTCAGACTTATCATTACTTTCCCTAACTTTTGACCACGCCAATCTTGTGGTTGCAGACGCGCAGTGAATTGGCACCGATGCACGGTACCCCATTGGCCCCCCCTTCTTGGAGACATCATGTACCCCTTGCCCCCCCCCCTCTCCATCACGTCCTTGGTAGGCTTTCCTCCATCTGTTGAATTCTGGCTCATATTAATTTACCAACCGAATTTTAATTTTCTGAAAAGTTAGTGCTGATGAACCTTGAGTTATATTACTTTCCTACTTTAAAAACGAAACGGTTTGATAGCAATTCGTCTACTTAAGCAAACTCACGACTACCTAAATACCACATGAAAGGGTGATTAGAGCTTAGAAGTATTCAAAAACAAATAACCACATTTCTCTCTTTAAAAAACAAAACAAATAGCGATAAAAAAAAAACCAATCGAATTATATACTAAAGTAAACACAGACCATAAGGATTTAAAACAACAATAAAACTACTAGATCGAAACAACACCCTCGAGACAAAATCATACATCCTAAAAATAAATTAAAAAAACAAAAGCACCACAAACACCAATAACAGGAGTCACAGTGGCCTAGTGGCAAAGCGCTTGGCTTCTGAACCTAGGGGGTTCCGGGTTCGAATCTAGTTGAAGACGGGGCTTTTCCATTTCGGGATTTTAATGGGGGCGTCTGAGTCCTCCCAACTCTAATGTGTACCTGACATTAGTTGGGGAAGGTAAAGGCGTTGGTTGTTGTGCTGGCCAGATGACCCTCGCTGACCATAGAAACAGATAACCTTTACATCATCTGCCCTATAAATCGCAAGGTCTGAAAGTGGAGGCCCACTTATTACGACTGGATTATTGGCAGATTTATACTTTATACAATTAGATCCCCAAATGCAAGATTGCAGCGGGGACCACCTGTTAGATGACGGACATTAACTGGTACAGTATGGTCACACCGACTTAACCATTAACAAAGGATATGAGAATCACATCATTGGACCATTTTGTACCGACCACGTTATACGAGTTCTCAAGAAGAGAAATCTCTCGACGCAGGAAGTTCAAATTTAGAAAGAGCCAAGCTGGGCCACCACGTGACAATGACGAACTATCAAACACAAACAGACGGGTTTAAGAGCTGAGCTTAAAATGGAAACGCACACACGCGCGCACACACTTTGACGACCAATTGGAGGCCAAAAAAAAATAGGGGGGGTTTGAGAGGGGGGATGGGGCGAGTAACTAGACTTAAGATTAAGACAAAGAAGGCGATGACCAGAAATAGCTTCACGCTTTTAATGGAATCACCCAGTGACAAGACTGAAAATACAACTCGAGTGACAATAGGAGGGCGGGGGGGGGGGGGGGGGAAGCAAGACCAGTGACTATTAGCAGATCACGTGGTTCAAAGGCCAGGGGACAGAACGGTCTGAAATCTTTACCGGCACATTTCAGAATTAATTAGCCTTCTATTTTTCACGTATACGTCTGAAGGCTCCACTAGTGCCTGATAGTGTGGCATGCACTCTGGATTGTCATTCAGTGGTCTCCATATTCCTAGGTTCGAACCCAGCCCGCTGCCTTCCCCAAGTCGTCCTGCGGGAGGTTAGGTCTAGGATGTAATTATCTTCAAATCTGAAGGGACATCCGAAACAAGTCAAACGGCTGTGCAAACAGCACGAACACATTGGAGATGAATAAAATAATGAGGAAAGCTGTTCCATTGGACAAAGGGCAAAGTTTGAAACACCCAACTGTGAACGACCAACACACTACCAAAAAGCGTAGTGTGAATGCGCTATACAAATAAGCCCAACCGTTAGCCACCGCGTGGTTACAAGAGGATGTTTTAGTCTTAAATTTAGATCTAGCTAGGTGTTGAATTTGGAGATTGGACCAAACATTATTATTATAATAAACCACACAAAAAAAAAACACTGCTTTTCACTCTGGCATTTTGGAGTCGTCTGTGGCCTACCAAGACAGCGGACGACAATGCCGATTATCTTGCATCATTCACACTACATAGCCCCCAACCAATTCACTAACCTCTTCCCACCATCACCATAGAAACACACACACATTTACACCCCATAACAACAAGGTATGGAACTCATATCAACAATTTTACAATTACAGTTTACCAGCCTTTCAAGTTACTTTTATGCTCTTCTTACTAGAGAGTTGTAGAAGATGTTATTTACTTAATGACCTTTTTTGTCTTCAACCTACTACTTCCTGTCACGTTCAGCCTCTTTCTGAACTAAGTAACAACAGACATTTTTTAGTTTGAGGTCTTTTATCGAATACAGGTCATGTGCTGACGAAATTCCGGCACATGCTTGCTAGCATATACTTCTGCAGCCTTGACATTGTTTAACCCTTGCCCTTAGTACTCTAACCTTTCTACTCGTCGCGCTAACTCCGCTCGCGCCTTTTACTCCCCCCCCCCCCAACCGCTCCTCCTAGGGACATTTTCGTCATTCACTTAGATCAAACGTGTTTTAAAAATAGCTACATCGCTACGTAAGAGAGAGAGAGAGAGAGAGGTGGAAGGGAGGGAATTTTCAGTCCTTTTCGTGATTTCCGGAGGATGTTATCAGAAATAGAGGAACAAAATAGCCTGACGGAGAAACATGATCTCCTATGGTCTACAAAAAAAAAAAAGCTCAAAAGCCAATACACTTGGATAGGGTTGCAAGAGAACAGAGTGCCAGTGGTGCTCAAATGTTTTCGGTATTGGGGGGTCCAACACATGCGTCACGGGTCACATGATCACCCAACAAAAAAATAATAATATCGCCGGGTCGAATGGAAACGAGACTCTAGGGTTTAATTATGCATACTGGTCAAGGGGTTTTGATGGGCAGGATAGCATCGGCCGGATCCCTGAATTACATGAATCAGGTTCTTTCGCGGAGAGTTGTTTCCCTTGAAGGCTGCTCCGCAAGATCAATGGATCAGTACTGGAATACGAAAGAGAGACATCCCACATGAGTATCTTCCATGTTAGATGCCGCCTCAAAAGTATAGGCGAAGATCACCTCATGTGTAACCATGCACCTCAAATGTATCCATTCACATGAAGATCTACTTATTTGTCACGAGTAAATTGTATTGCATAGCCTCACATCTTCGCCCAAAGGTGTACTTTAACAGAGACATTGCATCCGAACATCAGCTGGGGAAGGCAAACCAGATGCAGAGGGCTGGGCGTCACCAATCATTTACTGCCCTAGATACACCACTATGCATTACTATAAATGCCAACATCAATGGCGCCCTCCCCGCGGAGTTGCAGGAAAATTAAAGTTTTACAAGTTCATTCTTACTAGTGTTTTACCCAGTGGCTTGTGACCATGTGATCTATAGAGTTGGGTGGACTCATTCAAAATCCCAGATTCGAACCCAGGACCCCAAGTTTGGAAGCCAAACGTTTAACCGCTCAGCCAGCGCGCTCTCATATCACAGGTGTGGTCAAGAAATAGGCAGACCTATTATCAATTATAATATATATCAGGTATAATGTTCATTAGACGCTAACAAAAATAGTAACAATATCAGTGCATTCGATACAGTGCCAAACAAAAAAAAAACAAACTACAAACTTGAATAACTTATGTATAACCAGGGCCGGCCTTAGGTAATTGGGAGGCCATAGGGAAAGTGAATAGCAGAAAAGGGTGACCTCCAAATGAACAAAAAAAAAACAAAAAAAAAAAAAAAACGAAAAATATGCAATGAGTTCAAAACCTAACTTGTTTCTATATCTTAACACACAAGTTAAATTCATAGAGCGCCGATAGCATGGCTCAAAGATAGAAATTCAGGATCACCAGATTAGCAATGATATTTCGACACTTCACCAAAAGGAAGAAACATAGGTCTTCTAACATCTGTAGTTTTACAAGTAGATCTAAACTTTCGTGAGTAGAACTTGAATCATAGCAGAGACTTAGAGCTAAGATGGTAAACATACACCCAGAGATTTGATCCTTGGTTTCGCATTTTTTGCATATGCCGGCTCTGGTAGAACTTAAACTATAATTCTATTATATATAAGAGTGGGGAAAAAAGAAATGGGGAAGTGCGTGTAAAGGTATCTGTGTGTGTGTGTGTTTACGTGAGAGGAAAAGATTTGGGGGGGGGGGGGGTAAGCAGAAAAATAAAAAGGGGAATCGACGAGTCACAGAGAGCGTGAAGAAAAATGGAGAAATAAGATGGAGGGTGAGAGCGAGATAGACACAGAGACGGGGAAAGAGAAATGAAGTAGAGAAGGCGAGAAAGAGAATTGTCAGAGAAAGAGAGAAGGCGTGGTGAGTGCGAGAGAAATGGAGATAAAAACAAGAGAGATAGTTAAGGGGGAAAGTAAAAGAGGGGGAAAAGAAAGGAGGATTAAAGGAAGGCGGAGGTAATTAGATCAGATAACAATTCTATGATGTACTTTAGCGAGGGCCTCTCTCTCGTGTAATTAATTCGCTCACAAGTCGCGCGGGTGCTGAGAGGAGGGTTAGAGCCAGGAGGAGGACAAGATAATGACAGACAGCTTGACAAGATTAACTCTATGTCACCGGCAATAGGAATAGCGTGAGCAGAAAGCAAGTAGTACAGAGCTAACTAACACAATTCACCCAGTAACAAAACATGTAACAGTGTTACACAGGACCACGGACTCTCGTACAACGCTCGTCCATTGTAACACGAAGCCCAGAAGTGAGTCAGACACATCCCACACCTTCTTCTATGCCAAATTCCAAAACAAATTCCACCAGGATTTGAGCCCAAGACCTTCACTTCAACACTGGAATGAACAAGACCGTAATAATGGACACATCATAATCAGACAATATTTCTAAAGATATTTAATTTTGTTTTTGAAATGCGCTATGACCTGTTCTACAATATGCAAAGACATATAGACCTTATCAAAAACAAAGAAAAGAAGGAATTATGGTCAGTATCACCTAATAAAGAATAACCTCAGAGAATAGCAAGAACTTGTGGCAACACCAAAGGTCTATGGCAACACCAAAGACATATGACAATACCAAATACACATGGCAAGGCCAAAGACATATGACAATACCAAATACACATGGCAAGGCCAAAGACCTATGGCAAGACCAAAGACCTATGGCAAGACCAAAGACCCATGACAAGACCAAAGATCAATGACAAGACCAAAGACCCATGACAAGGCCAAAGACCTATGGCAAGACCAAAGACCTATGGCAAGACCAAAGACCCATGACAAGACCAAAGACCCATGACAAGACCAAAGAACTATGACAATACAAAAGATCTATGACAAACCAAGTACCTATGACAAGACCAAAGACCCATGACAAGACCAAAGACCTATGACAATACCAAATACCTATGACCTTTACAAATGTCAATTTTCATGCTTGTGACTAATTAATTAACTAACTGGTAGTTGTTTTTTTTAAATTGATTCCTGTGTTGTCATCGACAATGAATAATTGTGCAAGGTTTCAACTTGGTCCGAATTGGGAGAACTAACGTGTACACGACTTGTACCCGACAGACAAGAGTGAGAGAGTTAATATCAGCTTTTGTAAATAGCATGTATACATTTACTTCAGTTTGTAAGAATTGACTAAATGCGCCCAATGATGACCAGCGGTCTTTACCCAGGTCCCCCCCCCCCCCCAAAACAAAAAAAACATGAAACAAAAAGATAGGACCCTCCCCCCTTTTCCCCTCTGTAACCTGAGTATTGTTTGGTATTACTCTAGAAGTCTATGTAGAAGTGAGTCTAGGAGTCGAAACGTCCCAGAAGTGACGTTGACGTATCGAGTGACTGTTAAAAAAGTAGTTAAATAACAACGGAACAAATAATAGCATGTATTTAACCAGGAAAAATACGAATCGATCTAATGGCGTTTACTCTGAAATTATAGTCAAACATTCCTGTTGATACATGGCGTAGCATCTAATTGCTATAATCAATTGTAGGCAAGGCAGAATTCTCCCCCTCTCTCTCTCTCCCACTTACTTTCTCTTGTTCTCTTATACGTTCCTCTCCTATCTCACCCCCCCCCCCTCTCCTTCTCTGACAGCAAAAAAAAAAAAAAAATTTGAACACGACACTATTGAACTACACTTTGAAGATGTATAGACTAAAGCTTTCTGAGGCGAGGCGGTCATGAACGTTGTCAATTGTACACCGAACAAAAAGGTTATAGGAAACATTTATTTAGACCTAAGCTCTCTCGGCCTGCCACAAACAGTCTCGCGATATGTGGCAAGGACTTCCTTAGCAACAAACAAATCGTGTTTGAGCCCCACTTGCCTATATAACCTGTAGTTCTTCTACAAAACCAGACTTCTGGATTTAAAAAAAAGAAATATTGAGTGGGTTGGTTAAGTGGCGTGAAAAGATGTATTAAAAAGTAATTCCCCCCGCCCCCCCCCAACCAAAACAAACAACAACAACAATTAGTTTATACACTGGTACACATTACTTTTGCAATTCGATTATATATTACTGTGAACCACGCTGGACTGACGGTAACGCACTGAGACACACGGGTCGAATCCCAAAGGAGGCAAGGAATTTAGATTTCAGTGCTTCAACACAGAATGGTGAAACCTCATAAGATAGCTCTTCTTCCAGAAAGTTCATGAATGCGCTTGAAATAGAGCAGCGATTCCCAAACTGTGCTCCGCGGAACCAGAGTGCTCCGCGAGGCCTGAATAAGTACGTGTTCCAAGAACTACTGGAATAATTAACTAGTGGGTCACCACGTGAATTAATCTCTCTTTAAAAAAAATAAGCAATACTAAATACTCAGAATGTGCGAAGTGTTCCATTAAGGAAAACGTCTTGGGAACCACTGCACTACCGTATAATCAGAAGACATACATCTAAATAAAAAAAAATAAATCCAATAAAAAGAAAATGTTTCTAAATAAGTGTTGTTAGTAACCATGTGTTTATAACCTTTCGTTTGTACGGGCTGATGCTACTATCAAAATTAGAGAACCCTTGCTCTGTGTTACATTTCCCGGGAGTAATATTTAAACGTGATGATTAGATCGCGTGAAGCTGTAACATTGGAATCAATGGGATTCAAATCAAAGCCTGGACTTATCCCAGTTAATAATATATATTTAAAAAAACGAAACAATTATAATTCTGTTTGAAAACAGGAAAGTTGTGAAGTTCCAAAACATGAAAATCAAAGGGAATTTTCTAAAAAAAAAATTATTTTTGAAGCACGTCAAAAACTATCGTAGGGTAGAGACACGAAACAAATAGAAATGCGCGCCAAAATAAAGTAGGTCAGGGGGGTTGTGAAGGTATTTTTGCAAACTATTATAAAAATCAAAACTTCAATAAAATCTTGCGCAAGCGCCAATGGCTTCCTGTGAAAGCAAGAATTGACTACAAGGTGGCCACACTTTGCCATCAGTGTATCTAAAATAAAGAAATGCCCTTGTACCTTAGCGAACTGATTACTCCATGTGTCCCTCAGAGAGCCCTGCACTCCGCGGACTCAACACTTCTAGTGGTGCCACGTTTCTCCCCCTGAAAAGTTACGGTTTGCGGGCTTTTTCAGGGCACGGATCAGAGATTTGGGACTCACTCCACATTGATCTCAGACATGCTTCATTACATTCAAGAAGAACATTAAGACCTATCTGTTCAAAACTTGTTAAGAGTTGTTTGTCATTTTAGCTCTCGTGTTTATGTTTGTAATGTTATCACAGCGCCTTGGGCTTACATTTTGTTTGTTAAAAGCGCTTTATAAATTAAATTATTATTAAATTATTTTATTATTATTATACAAGGAGACGTTAATGAATCAAAAGTACCAAATTTCTATAAAAAAAACAACAAAAAACAGAACTTTTAAATGTCTGACTGAGTGTCTCTGTGTGTATCTGTGTGTTTGAGTGCCTCTGTGTGTGTGTGTGTTTGAGTGTCTGCATGTGTCGCATACATCAAGGATGGGATCTAAACACAGACCCAAGCCAATAAGATTTACCCCAGGGCCTACATCTCATTTTGTTGGAATTCGCTAACTCACCAGTTGGGATTGCAACCTACTTTTCATTCACCTCTTATCATCCACCAGTTTGCTATAAAGTGTGTGTGCGCGCGTGTGCGTGAGATAGTACAGACGAATGTATGAACTAAAATGTGCTATTTTTAGAGAATAAATGAAGGATCACATATAGTCTATATTTAAAACTGCAAGTCCGGTGTTTTGGACTGGAAATGATCGCTGATGAACATGGAACTGCGTGAAGACTATTTGGCGACAGTTACGCTGCGCAGGCAACGTACCCGTATGGGGGACGAACGGATGCCAAAAGCAGTCTTTTTTTTTGGAAGCTGAAAGCTGGTCGACGTAACAGAGGTGCCTCAAGGAAACGCTTTAAGGACCAGCTTAGGCGCCAACTTGATTTAACTGACATAGAAGAAAGCACCTGGTTGCATGCGGCTTCAGAACGAGGCAAATGGAGATCACTTACGAGGGCCGAGGGACACACATTTGAGGCCAAAAGAAAATTCGCTGCCGAGAACTGACGTAGACAGCGAAAAGAAAATCTAAATCGACCTGAGGCGGGCAATGGTTATGCCTGCGCTAGATGTGGCAAAATATATAAGTCACAGCTGGGGCTGCGTAGCCACGGGAAATAATGCATTCCTTTATTGATCTTCGGACTCGAAGACTAGCCTTATATGGCGACCTCAAGTAAATGTGGGAAGTTTGAGAAATACTAAAAGTCCTTTAACATCATTGATTATATATTTGTATTTTGATTTTGAAGACGCAGATATTGAAGGATATATATTAAGAGATTTTTTAAAAAATCTATAGCTCTCAGCTAGTTGTTTGGTGTATCTGATGTGCATGAGTTAATTATCTGTGTACTTTAAAAGGCTTAAGATACGTTTTATGCACTTATAGCACTGTACATCTGTCCATCACATTTCTCTGTAAAACCAATTTCGAACACGGTGTTTCTCACACTTCCTAGTCTCGGAACAAGTTACAACTTTGCACAATTATTTGTTGTCGAAGACAAGACATGAATCAATAAAAAAATCTAACCAAACTGCTAATTAAATAGTGGGAATTAATATTGTTTGATATCGAAAAGGGAAGTAATGCTTACAGTATTGAGAGATGGCAGTAAATGTGAATTTATTCCCCTTAGATACACTCGAAAAATATTTACTTGTTCATTATTTAGTTGGCTGGTCGTTATGCTGGCCACATGACACCCTCGTTTACCGTAGGCCACAGAAACACATGACCTTTACATCATCTGCCCTAGAGACCACAAGGTCTGAAAGGCAAACTTTACTATACTAATGGACAACAGAGTCAATTGATAATAGATTCCTTTTTTAAAAATGGATTTTCTATGTTCATTAACAAATATGAAGTACCCATTGAAACTGGATCGCATGTCCTTTGACAACGAGTCAAAAAGTGACATTTCGTCTACAGAAATCAAACTCCGAGTTAAGCAACCTTGCACCAAACCAGTCGGTCACCAAACAGCACTTGCTAATCTCCTTATTGAGCTAATGTAACTGTCGAGGCTAATTGAGTATTTCTTTTCCTCCTTAAAATAAATACTTGAAATTCTATACTTCACTCGACATATGATTGCCTCCCAGCCCGTGTTCTTTCTTTTTTTTTTTTAAATTATGCATGCGTGACTTCACCTCATCAGTATCAATCATTTTCAGGAACGCTATAAAAGAAATGCTTTCTCTGAAGAATTCAAGAGTGTATTTGAAAAAAAAAAGAAACGGAATAAATAATGGGAGCAATGTCTGATAATGATAGACTCCTCTGGAGAATAAAATGGTAATACACAAGAATCTACTCGCTTTTAACATATTTCAGATAAATGTGATTCAGTAGCAGTGCTTTGGGGATCGTAAAATTGATGACAGGGTGTTGCTGGGTATAATTGTGATGTAGCTTCAGATAGCCAATACAATCTCCCATGAAGGCGTACGTATGACCTCTAATGACACACATTGGAATGAAATCTTGAAATTCTTCGTTAATATTAAAATAAACCCTATTTAAGTTTTTTTCCCACATATTTGGATTTTTTTCACGATACATCCTCGATTCTTACCAATGTCGATGACGTTTTATTTAAAGTTCCTGTTGCCAACTAAATAATGAACAAGAAAATATTTTTTCAAGTGTATCTGAGGGGAATAAATCCACATTTACAGCCATCTTGGCTTTTACTTTTCCCCAACTAACGTCAGGTACCAATTAAAGCTTGGTGGAATCAGAGACGCCCGAAGATCCCGAAATTAAAAATCCCAGTCTTCTCATAAGGATTCGAACCCAGGACCCCGTATGTCCATTAGTCCACAAAGGAAAAGATATCTAGATCTAGTAGTTTCCAATGTTATCGTTGAAACTTCTTTTTCACGAGATTCATTAACAAATTTTTTGTTCAAACGAAACGAAGAGTGACTAAATAGAACACAGTTTGGGAATCACTGGTTTACATGCACATGTCTGCACTCATTCACACAACAAGGAGCTGTGGCTGAGTGGTAAAGCGCTTCGAAACCGAGCGGTCCCTGGTTCGAATCCTGCTGAAGACTCATATTTTTAATTTCGGGATCTTAAGAGCGCCTCTGTGTCCACCCATCTCTAACGAGGAAAGGCGATTGGTCGTTGTGCTGGCCACATGACACCCTCGTTAACCGTGGGCCACAGAAACAGATGACCTGTACACCATCTGACCCATATCGTGCCTCGATAAAATGAAGCTCGTCTTCTTCCATCCTCCAAACTATTTCTCTCCACTTCATTCTTTTATCTTGGTAATGCAACAGAACCCAATGAACTGTTTACAATGGAATCTCTCAGCGAAGTACTCAGTCATGAAATGTTCAATGTTTTCCTTTTTTTTCTGTTAGCCCACAAGACGCAACTTCATAATGCAACAACAACAACAACAAAAGAAACTTATCAACACACACAAAAAATAAATGTTGGCACAGTTTTGAAAAGTACAAAGACAACCATCACCTCTATAAATATCTTGGCACTAGAAATCAAAGAATTCCCATATAACCCAGTGTCTATCTGTTTATGTTGACAACAAGACTTATAAAAAGTGGAGTGAGGATAACGAAACAAAACAAAAACCTAATTTATATTTTGAACATGATTGCCTACAAGCGACTGTTTTTCTCAGCTTTATCTCTTGTTTTTTTTCCTCCATGGCTTTGTGCGCCCATATATTAAGACTATAAAGATTATATATACCCCGGAGCCATTAGCGGCGCACACACACACACATACGAATATTCTATGTCTCGAACACATGTAGGCCTACAAATTAACCCCCTTGTTTCGGTTTAGTTTCGCTCTGTTCTGAAGATGGAAAATATGTGTTCACATTTATGATTATGGAAGAGAAGATTGCGTTGGAGCTCGTTTGGTGGTGAGGGAAAAAAAAGCTGAATTATGAGGAGGGAGTTAAGGCTAGTTTGTGAAGAAAAAGGGGTGGGGATGTCTATGAATAAATGACACCTCAGCTCCAATGTCAGCTGGGTCGCCACAAATAACACACAGGGTCCAAGAGATATAACACGCCAAGGCCACACGGACGGGAAAGAGGAAGATAAAACTTCGAAGCGAATCTATATTAGGATTTGGGGGGTCATTCAGTAAACTATTTGATTTCAACGGTTCTCAAAACGTTTCGGGCCCAGTGGTTTCCAAACTTACTAGTTTTTTGTCCCCCCCCCCCCCACACTAATTTAGAATCATTCTACAGTATAATGGGCCAGGTCATTTTAATTTTAGAATGCAGAAGTGTGATTTATATTAAAGAACTTGTACGTGTGTATTGTAATTCTTTTGTTTTAATTACGAAAAATACAGCGCCTCCTCTTCCCAAATGTAAGTTTCTATTTTTGAAGATCTTCATGTCGTGTCTGCATACATCAGTATACCTTTAACTCCTTTTCTCCTAAGTGACGATACCAGCGTTGATTCCACCAGAATGTGGTAAATAATTACGGAGAGAACGAGTTAAAGCGGTTCTTTCCCGTATATAAGCTTTGTTGTTGTTGTTTTTTAAATTGTTTTTTTTTTTACTTTATTTACAATAACTTCTATTTATTACAATTAATCGATTACCGCTAATTCATTCCCTAATGAGTTAACTTTCTTTATTGATTCCTGTGTTGTCGTCGGCAGTGAATAATTGTGCAAAGTTTCAACGAGATCCGATAATGGGGAGTGGGGAAAAAGAATCCTGACAGACAGACAGACAGACGAGCTTTGTAAAAAATGCAAATATTTACGAGACCTCTCTCCTACTTTGCATCCAACTCTGTACAGGTGATCTAGGAGTACAGCCTGACAAGCACACCAACCAATCACTCGAAAGAGTGCAGCGGCTTAATGTCCCAGAACTGATTGCGATGCAGGGCCCAAAGGCACCAGGTCACTACATAGTAAACAATTCGGTAGGCTCACACAAGCCCAAAACCCCAACTCTAATCAAATTCGGACTCATTACATTTAAAAGCCCCACTGAAGAATTAAAAAAAAAAAAGCATCAATGAAATCTAGAGAGAAAAAAAAATCTCCTGGAATTTCTAAAACACGCAAGCACGACGAGATCTCAAGAGACACCGAAATCTCGCGAGATTTCTAAAACTCGCGTGTGTATATATATATATATATATATACAAACTTTATTTTAATCACTTCAACAAAAATTTTGCCAACTTTCTGGATTTTTCGAAGCTTATCTCTCTATCTCTACGCCCCTTCTCTCTTTCCCATTCCGATTCCAAAATCTATTTTCATCCTAAAAAAAACACAAAAAAAAAAAAAAAAAAAAAACCTGGAATATTTATCTAAAACCCTCAAGTGGGAAATAACGTGATAACTAACCAGTACACATTTTAAAAAAGAATGGCTCCCACTAGAAAGGTGCCCTGCACTTTTACCAAACATTTCAAAGCGCTCACGGCGTGTCGATGGTTGCAGACTTGCACGTGCGCAACAGTTATCTCTGCGTGTATTTTTCTTTTTTTTGGGCCGCGTGCGATAAGCACGTGCAGCAAACACGAGATAACCTGGTCTATTTACATACTCATGAAAGTCAATTATGTGGACTCTATAGGTTTCCAAGCAGTGCTATAACTTTTGGTCTACATAAAGCACACAGCAACCCAAGAGAGTGGGACTATTTCTTACAAGTTAAACACAAAAATAAGGTTTAGGATTTTTAATGTTTTGTCATGACTAAATTTGGAATTGTAGTGAAGGTATTAAATACGACAGCAGCCTACGACACATTAAGTTAATCTAGTTCATGGCAGTGATGCCCTACCTATGGCCCGCGGGTCACATTCGGCCCGTTACTGTCTTTTCCATGGGAAATTGTAGAAAGAAAGCCGCAGAGGTTTTCTTCCACTGCTGTGAAGTGTATCTTGAAAGTAGGAAATTTCTATGGACCCCCAAACAGAAAATGAATTGGAAACATTGATGTATATCTAAAAGTAAAAAAAAAAAAAATGGGGTAGGGCAATGCTGAAGACATTAAGTGTCCAGGAGAAGTGAAGTCAAGTTTCAATTTAGGTTAACTTCCTATCACGTGAACTCCGTAATTTGATCTCAACATCAATATGCAAATTATCCAAAACCAGAAACGAACAACATATACATTTCATTACTAATTCGTGCATTTCTGGTCATTAGGTGCATGTACCAGAATGGAAGGATATTACTACAGTCGGGGGATCTTGAATATCAGAATATCTTAGAAGACCCAAAGTCCATACAACTCTAATGGCTACATTGGGAAAAGCAACATCGGTTGGTCACTGTGCTGGCCACATGACCCCCATATGAACAGTGGTCGATAAAAATAGACGGTCATAGATGACCATACATAGCAAGATCTGAAAGGGTTCTCGTTTTGTATTACTACCGTCAGGTCCGTTGGCAGCGTCTAAAACAATAACACGAGAAAAAATGATTCAATTTTGAGAAAAAAATTGATTTCTATATTGCGTGACAATCCCCCCCCTTTTTTTTTCCCAAACACAACACACACACGCAACATGTTAAACCTCTTACTCCATTCCGCTACATTCTTCACTAGAATGACACAGTGAGCATGTCGAAATTTTCGTAGTAAAGTCGATACATCCTGCGTGCAATACAGAGGTGTTACAAAAAAAAATGTGTCTGTCCATTAATTATTTGCCTAATACATGAACGCAATCAAATCGATCCAAAACATAAACCACAAAGAAAGAGAAGAAAGAGAAGAAAAAAAAGAGAAAAAAAAAGAGAAAATCGAACGTCCTTTTCTTCAGGGGTTATTAATGGCGGCGTTCTCGAAGCAGACGACTCCCGTTAATTATCGCGCTTTTTTTTGGGGGTAGAGATAGAGATAAGGAGAGAGAGAGAGAGAGACAAGAGACAGGAAGGCCCAGGAACAATAACCCCACCAATCTTGATCCGAACGTCTCATTTATCTGCCCTTGGTTCTATTCTGGGCGACACGGTGACGTAAGCGAAGTTTGTTTACGGCGTCACTGGATGATTTAAAACACATCGCGCCATTTCGGTCGCCTGCGACTATTTTTATACGCTGTCAAAATGTGCATCAGGAGGCGGGAAACGGCTTTTTTTTTTTTTTTTAAAAAAAAGCGAAACAAAAATAAAAACATGACATCTCATTAAGATAAACGTTAAGTCGCCTGTTTTTTTTTTTTTTTTTTTTATTTCTCCGGTTGTTGTTTTTTTAAACTCGGCGATTAAAGAGAAAAAGAAAAGACGAAAGACATAATGAGTGGAAAGGAAAGAAAGGGAGGTTATTGGGGGGAAAAAAAGGGGGGGTGGGGGTGGTTAAGGGACCTTGATGATGATTGCGAGCTCAACAGGAGAATAATTAGCACAAAAAACTAAAACAGCGGGTCTTATAGCGGCTAATGCGTTTAGGATTGATGGAAGCCTGTCAAAGGGGGAAAAGGAAGATAACATAATTAACGAGCGAGGCAAGGGGGGGGGGAGCTGGGGGGGCTTGTAGCAAGTGGACGGGATGAGGGAATGAGGCCGCTGAGAGAGGAAATGATGTCGGGTGAGGGCAACCATGGTGGCGGTGGTGGAGTGGGGGGTAGTTGAAATAGGTGACAGCTTGTTATTATCAGCAAAGGCGAACAAGACTGAAGACAAGGCAACAAAACAATTGAGTTTTAATCTTGAAACATTTTTTTACTTCAAAGAAACAGTTGACAGCGACGGTTCTCTTTGTCTTTTCCGGCACCGCCCCCTATTTTTTCTCTAGTTATCCCTATATAAACCAGCGCTTCTCAAACTGTTGATTGCTACTTGCCGACATACATGTTTAGCTTTTTTCTGTTTCCTGAGAAGCGTCTGCAACAAGAACGATTTATAAAGGTTGTTTCAACCATGACGTATTAATACGTCTTCGCCAATGCGATTCTACATGCTGCCAGTTTGAACGATCTAATTTTTTTCCAATAAAAGTACCATGATTCTAATATCTGTCAAGATTTTATTTGGAGAGTAGTACTGACCCCCCCCCCCCCCATTGACATGAATTGTGCGGTTATGTAAGTGCCTTTAGGGTTCTACTTGAACACACAGAAGTAACAAGCAGTAGAGAAAAATAATACTTTTTTAAAAACAATGCTCACCTAATGAAAAGAACCGCTAATTACTGCCATTTATTTGAAAATTATAGGGTTTAGCTCCCTTTTGGCTATGTACATCATAATTAACTAGTAGGCTACTAAATGATTAACTAATTTGTTCATTTTTGGATTGACTCTTGTAATATCATAGACTATGAATAATTTATGCAAAATTTCAACTTGATGCGAGAATGGGAAGGTGGAGAAAAAAGTAAAAAAAGGGGACTAAATCCATATATATATATATACACACATATTCCTCATTAAGAAGCCTTTATTCCCCTTATTTCGATATCAAACAAAAGAATTAATCACCAACCATTAGTTAGCTAACTGTTTAATTTTTTTGATTCATGTTTTGTCAGGTTCAATGAATAATTTTTCAAAGTTTTAACTTGACCCGAGATTGGGAGATATTTTGAAAAAAAGGTAAACAATGCAAATGACGCCTAAATGAAAGTAAATAACAAGCAAAATATAAAAAAAAATCTTTAAAAAACAAAAACAAAACACATCTAAAGGTGAAGAACTCCGTCCTTAAAACTATATCTACCAATAATGTATAAGTTATTTCTCTCATTCAATATCAAACGAAATAAATAATTACCAATAATCAATTGACGACTTGAGCATTTTTGTTTATTGATTTATGTTTTGTTAGTTACATTAAATAGTTGTCTAAAGTATCAACTTGATCGGAGAATGCGTGAGGGAGAATTGGCGCTAACAATTGTTTAAAAGGAATAAACCCAATAAATTTAGCCATATCTGTGAATACCGAGGCATAATTTTCCCTTGTTAGTATCAAACAAAATAATTAATTACCAGTAATTAATTGTCTACTTGGGGACTTTAAAAAAAATGTCTTGTCTATGTCAATGAATAACTGTGCGAAGTTTCAACTTGATCCGAGAATAGGCGTGGGGAAGAAATAACGTGTACACACTTTTTACCAGACAGACAGAGTGAGTCGATATAAGCTTTGTAAACATTACTTTGTACAACAAGCGAAAGAACTTTGAAGAGCCTACAAGGCTGAAAATGCACACAAATTCTTACAAGACAATGCTCCGTGTATCAGTACTTCTGTATTCTAGACTACCGGATGCAACAAAAGTCTTGCTCTATAAGGATTTGACTCTGTGTATGAAATCCTTAAGTCTTGATGTAGACTCGCAATAAAAAAAAAAAAAAGGATGTCAAAGACAATTGCCAGTTGTCTAGTTCAGGGTCAAGGGTCACGTCTCTCTGTGCAATTCTACTCAAACGAGGCATTTAGCCTCGTTCTGAAACAACGAAAATATGAAAGAAAGAGAGAGAAAGAGAGAGAGAGAGAGAGAGAGAGAGAGAGAAGAAGAAGAAGAAAAAATTATTTGCATTATGCCGCGTCATTAATTACACGTGGCATTCAGCACGCGCAGCCATGCCATGTTGTGTCTGTATGATAGAGAGAGAGAGACACAGAGAGAGTACGAGAAGCCATCAGGAGGATGAGAGGCGAGATGGAGGGAGGAAATCTGAGCGATGGTAAGAAGAGGATGCATCTCTAAGTTCCATCACTGGCATGCCTTCATTGGCCTTGACCTGATTCTATCCTCAGCCTGACTTCAAGACATAAAACCATTATTGATTTTTTGTTATGTATTTTTTTTCTCTCTCCCTTGAAGAAACTTGATTATTTTTTCAAACATCTCCCTATTTCCACTGGTTCCTTAAGTCGAGCAAATACATTGAACAGGAAATAAAACACAGCATCAACAAGACAAAATGTTAGCTTATTAACGGTCACTCGCGGAACACTGGTGGAGGTAATAGCCTTCATGAGCAAAAACTACAGTAACACCAACAACATCAGCACATAGAACAGCAATAACAGCAACATCAAAAGAATATCAACAAAAAAAAGCAGCAATGCTGTTGTGATGGCCACATTGCATTCTGGGTATCTGTAGACCCGAGAAACAGATATTCACATCCGCTGCCGTAAGAGATACTTGATATATAACTTACCCCCATCAAGTTTTTTCATATATAGTATGGTTAGTTCTAAATACCTCACTATGTCCTAGCCGTCTGAAAAAATGGGAGAGAGACAGACAGACAGACAGACAGAAAGAGAAGGAAAGAGGGGATGAGAAAGTGAGAAAGAGAAAGTGAGAAAGAGAAAGTGAGAAAGAGAAAGTGAGAAAGAGAAAGAGAGAAAAAGAGAGATAAGAGAGAAACAAAGAAAAACACGAGAAAGGAAGAGAAAGATAGAGAAAAAAAAGGAAGAGAGAGAGAGAGAATAGCTGATATCGATTACAAATGATCAAAGTCAAGAGTCCTAGTTGAGCTGCATATCAATGGGTCCCAATTAAGACATCACCTCTCCTGCTCTTCACGCTAACCATAATACACAAAACCCAATTTGATTTCGCCACCGGTGAGATTGCATAAATACATATTTACATACAATGCGGCGTTTCCATTACCAAACACACAAACGTGAGAGCGAACATCAAATAAACATCTAGATCTTGGTATTTACAACAGAGCATACTACTTTAAACAGGGGACAAGCAACGGTTATTTGAGGATTTCTTTTTTTTTCCCCAGGGAATGCGCCACGCATCGTTAGCCACTTAGAAATCTGCCAAGGTCATTACGACATCTCCCCCGCCAGGTAAGTAGCTCCATTGCGGAGGGCCCTGTCCCCCCACTTGCACACTATTAAAATACGATTCATATTTCAGAAAGCGAAAAGCCAGAACGACCCAGTATCTCCGTCTTCGCAGTAACTGATTTAAAAAAAAAAACCTGCATAAATTCAAAGCTACTCCACTATTGATTGATCACATGATTTCTATATAAACCATCCGGCCGGAAGATACTAGATACATCATACACAAAGAGAAAATTTATAAAATCAACGAGAGAACTATAAAAACTGTAGAGCCTAAAAAATATAGAGGGGCTTGAATGTAGAGGGGGGGGCTACCACTATTTAATTTTGTTACCCCACCCCCTCCCTCAAGACGCTTGCTCTACACTCGACTTTCAACAGTTGTCCGAAAACTGACTGACTAGTAGACAGACGAGATTTCATGACCTACCTGTATTCCGCCTCTGAACAATGGCGTTGTGTTTCAGTTCCTGTGCCTAAAGAATAGAAAGAACACACAAAAAATTAAGTGGCATCGATCTGACCAACTTAGAGCACTTTTAAACATTTATTTCTAGCACAGATTGTCTTGCTACTAGCAGAAAGACGGATAGGATGTTTGGGGCGGGGCCACGAGCTAAACTTGTATGAAATCCGAGCCAAGTGCCGAGGGCCTAGAACTGAGCAGACGCTTCCGGTGGTGGCAGGCAACAAAGTGAAAAAATTCACCCCAAAGAGACAAAAGTGGTACATTCTCGCACCATAAGAGACGGACTTTGGACGTGACATAAGAATGACGTAATTTTAAAAGATAACAGGAGATGTGAGTAGACAGCTCAGGGCCTTCCTGGGGTAAGCATCAAGTTCTGCAATTTAAGTTATAGCAGCTGTGTATCCTTGTGGACTTTTAATATAACTTTGTATGTGCTTGTAATGATACTGGACTCAACGTCTTGCAAATAAATATACCCGCAGATCTACACCCAATCATCTTACTAATAATTTGTGAAATAAGCATATCATCAAATCATGAGTAAATAACCAAACATACATCCAGATGCATTATAAAAAGACTTGTATGAGTGAAAACATAACACGGCCAGCGTTTTGGGAGTCATTCTAGCCCACGAGAAATCATGAAGGTAGCCGCGGTCAGCCTCCTAGAGCGGTCAAACTAACTAAACATAGGACTTCAAAAACTGTGTGTCTCCGACGATGGTCTTGTTTTATGCTCTTAGGATTGTCGTCATTATGGTCAAGGGCTCAAACTCTGCTCGCGTCCATTCACTGCCATCCTGGACTGGGACGTATGTGGTCTATAGGGCAGATGATGTAAAGGCCATCTGATTCTGTGGCCCACGGTTAACGAGAGTGTCATGTGGCCAGCACAACGACCAGCCGCCTTTTACTTTTCCCCCAACTAATGTCAGGTATTCATTAGAGCTGGGTGGACTCAGAGGCGCCCAAAGATCTCGAAATTAAAAATCCCAGCCTTCAACAGGATTCGAACCCAAGCGCTTTACCGCTCAGCCATCTCCTCCCCCGGACTGGGACGTAATGATCTTCAATTCTGAAAAAAAAAACAACAACCGCCCGAAACAAAACGCTCTGGCTACGCGTTCAACCGACTGTCGCTTGACCGTGCCGAGTTGCTGCAGTTGTGTTTATCTTATTGTCACTCTACCTGTGCTGCTACTGGTATTAAAAAAGGTTTCAGACCATTGGTTATCACTGACTATCATCAACACGAGTGTCCCAAGCCTGAGTGACCTACTTATATTAACGTGAATGTGTCATAACCTTACACATCCCCCTCTCTCCCCCCCCCCCCTCTCTCTCTCTCTCTCTCGAGTGTCATACGTGATGTCACGATTTGACCCTGTTCCCACAAAGAGAAATATCAATTTACTCGTGACCTTTGAACACTACCAGTAAGACAAATGCATCCAGACTAATCCAGAGGTTCCCAAATTATTGCCGTATTAAATTCAAGCAACTATTTGATATACCCCCGAAACCCTGAAAACTACAACTGGAGTTCAATCAAATGATTAAAACTAAATGATTCTCGGCATTTTATTTTTTTTTTTGGGGGTGGGGGGGAGTCGACTTATCTTCGAATGGTGGTGCCCTGCAACGAACATTTTGAGAATCACAGCATAGGGTGATTGTTTAAAAAGAACATCGTAACATGACTCATGTCATAGGAGTAGGCCAGCGTTAGTACTATAGTAGACTTGTCACAATTTGTTGACAGTTTCATTGTAATGTCATTAATAAATGATAAGCCCTGGCAATAATCCTAACCCTGACAAAAAATCAGCTGTTAACTTTTCTGAACTTGTTAAATACAAATTAATATAAAAAAAAATATTTAATTCCATTATTTTTTTTTAATTTTTAGGTTTTGAAAAACAAAATGAGAAAGAAACCTTATTTAGTAGACAATAGAGGGAGACAACGAGCGTCTCAATGATCAGAAGGAGTTATACGAAAATTAAATGATGAGTTCATTATTGCATGGGGGCTACGCAGACCAGGGTCGGTCCTAGCATTTGCGGGGCCCTATGCGAAACTGATTGCGCGGGGCCTAGTCTGGGTGGGAATACGGATAATAAGTGACAATTAATATTTTGTATTAGAAAAAAATTCGACTTTGCATTTTATTCAGTCTTTACAAAGTACAAAATTGCGATCAAATTAACTTTACATTACGAGCTTTGCAACCTATGGCATATTTATATGCCAGTGACCATAAAAGTAAATAAAGTATTGGAACTTCCGATTAAGGTGAACATTCGCCCGGCGATTTATTTTAACGCGCGTAGGATTGGCGTTTTCCGCAATGAATGACACCCACGAGTGACAATTTTGTCTATTTTTCAGGAGATTTTTATGAGTTTTCATGAGATTTTAATAAATTCAGGAGATTTCCGGGAATTTTTCGTATATATTTTGCTATTTAATAATTACACCTAGAATTAGCGCGGGGCCTATGAAAGCGCGGGGCCCACTGCGACCTCATAGGTTGCAGTGGCCTTAGACCGGCCCTGACGCAGACCCACACGCGACCTATATAATTTGACACGTGAGAAAGACGAAGCTGTTGCCTCCCGTGAGTCGATTTAACATGCACATTTTAAAATCTATGTCTGGATTCTTGTTTTTTTGTTTTTTTTTTTTTTTGTTTGGGGGGGGGGGGGGGGGTTTAAAACACGTTTTGGGCGTTCCTTTAAAAAATTTGGATTTTCACATCTTAGTCCAAATCACCCAATAGGACAGCAGAGGATGGAAGAAGGAAGGATTTATGCTTGGGAGCATCGTTACAAACGTCTGAAGTGCACACCATACGACCAACCAAAACAAGACTTTTAAACCCGTGAAACAAGTCAGTGAAAAAGTTATAGCACTGTACTGCCAAGACCATGTCTTAATACATTTATAATAATTCTTGTTGTAAGTACCATAAAAATCTTAATGTATTTTTAATTTAAAAAATGTGTAACTAGGTGACTATAGTACAGAATTTAAATAGCTAGCAAAATATAAAAAAAAAAAACAACTTTAAATTAAAAAACAACTAAGGCTTATGCAGTAGGATGAACTCTATATATTGACAACCATATTTATCAATACTGAAAGATTTATTTCCTTTCTCAGATATATAAAAAAAAAATCGATTAATTACCACTGTTTAAGTAACTCTAATTGGTTAATGCTTTGATTGATTCCATTTTTTATTTAAGGAACATCACATTTTTTTTTTTGGCAAAGTTTCAACCATAGACATAAATAAATATAGACTGGAAAAAGGAAATAACTTCATGTAACTTGAAAACATGTATATCTATTGTATTCGGATTTCCGAATTCTGAAAAATTGCATGATCTTCAGTCTTAGAGATTAAACAAAACTCCTAGACATAAATAAAGTACACAGAAATGCAAGTCACAAATTTTCGTTTCATAAAACTCTATTATCGGCCAGTCTATATTTATTTATGTCTACGGTTTCAACTTAATCTTATACTGGAGAGTGGGTGAAATAAGTGTTCAAAATGTGTACCACACAGAGTACAGAGTGATTTGATATAAGCTTTGTATAAATATTTGTAAAGTATATTAGAGAGTGTGTGTATTTTTAACAAAGGGGTTTTCCCGTTACAATCAGCAAGTCCGCACTAACCCAAACATGAAAAATAAGAGTAGACGAGCGCTAGAACTGTTCATTTTGTCTCACCCTTTGATTGGTGCTGGACACACGTCTCCTGGAGATGCGGGCCGCGTTCTTGGTGGAGCCGGCCACACTCTTGGATTTACCCAGACTCTTAGTTTTGGCTTTGAGTTTGCTGCCGGAGGAGATGGTCTTCCCTTTGGACTTGGAGGTCTGGTGACCGGATGAGGTCAGGGAATGGCGCCCAGTGCTTTCTTCTGATTGGTCACGAAGCTGCTCACGCTGAAAGACGAAGTTCATATTTAATTAAATCAATCAACACCTGTTATACGACATACAAAATTTCGATTTAATTTTTTTTTTTTTTTTTTTTTTTTTATTTTGCAATTTCCGTATTTATATTTCAATTTTATTTTTACTTTTAAACTGATGTAACAATAACGGAGTTCACTGTGTCAGTTTCAGTATTGTTTTTTTTTTTAAATACAATTGGAAATTTCCATTTATATCAGATAACTGTAAAAAGCTAGAGTTTTGATATATCCGGAGGTGTACGAAATCTTAATAAAAGTATTGATAATCTTTATAATTAAAAGGTTTACTTTACCAACCGCCTTTACTTTCCCCCTAAAAATCCCGAAATTAAAAAGGTCTTCACCAGGATTCGAACAGGGACCCCCCCCCCGGTTCGTAAGCCAAGCTCTATACCACTCAACCAACGCGCCTCGTTGAACCTTGTTGAACATTTAGTCATTTAGTGGGTATCTTTCAAAAAGGCGTCATCGTTTAGCTTAAGTAAAGTAAAGTTCCCCTTTCAGACCTAGTGGTCTATAGGGCAGATGATGTATAGGTCATCTGATTCTGTGGCCTACGGTTAACGAAGGTATCATGTGGCCAGCACAACGACCAACCGCCTTTACTTTTCCCCAACTAATGCCAGGTACCCATTAGAGCTGGGTGGACTCAGAGTCGCCCAATTATCCCGAAATAACAATCCCAGTCTTCACCAGGATTCGAACCCGGGAACCCTGGTTCAGAAGCCAAGCGCTTTACCGCTCAACCACCGCGACTCTATCGTTTAGCTTACACATTTCAAAATCTTTTCCGATTTTCCTCTTTTTTAAGGTCAAGTTTTTCTTAAAGTTTCATTATAATGCCTCAACATTTCTTTACATCGCTTTTTCTAATATTTTGAAATTACTGTATTTTATGGTTTCAAGAATGTTGAAGAGCTCCAATAAAACAGTACAGACATGGCGCACTTTCTTTTGTTGGTTATCAGTTTCCTTATACAGATCAATGTAGGTACTTCATAGAGTGTAAGAGTCAACCCAATGTTAAATCTTAGGACTGATGTTTTATTTCAGTAAATATGGTTCTACTTTACTTTTTTTTTTTACTATTTCTATAGGTATGTTTCATATATCATTGACTTCGGATTTGTAATTGTTTAATGTAAAATATTCATGTCGCGTGTCTACAAGTTGACTATTTAATTTCGTGACTTATTAAAGAAAGAGATTTTAAAAAAATTACCCTCAAAGCTCTCTCCTCTCTGTCTCGGATTTTGGCCTCAGCATCAGCTTTCGACGTCTTCTTGCCGTTTTTGTCCCCGGCGCCCTCGTCGTCAAAGTCCTGGTCGCCCTCGTCATCGTCCTCGATGAACAAGTCGTCGTGCTCCTCGTTCTCGTCGTCGTCGTAGACGTACTGGATGCGCTTCTTCACCAGCTTCTTGGGCTTCATGATTCGGTTCTTCTCGCGGACAATCTTGTGCTTGTACTTCATCCGGTTCTCCAGGGACTTCTTGGCAAGCACCGAATGCCCGAGCTTCTCGCGAGACTTGAGGTCGTCGATCTCCGCGGCCTTGAGCACCGTGTACTCGAGGCTCGGGGAGATGATCTCCAGGTCTTTCATCTTGGTCGGGCTGGACACCCGCAGCTTGGTCAGCTTCTTCTTCTTGGTGCTGATCTCTTTCTTGCTGGACGTCGCCAGGAGCTGGGAGACCTCTTTGTCAGGGTCGTCGGTCAAGGATTTTAGGTTGAGGTCTTCTGGGACTATCCTGGGACCATCTTCTTTCACATCCGGTGTAAGGTCTTGAGATTGAACCAGGTACGTCGGAGCAGAAACGGCGGCCCCCTGCGGATGCAGCTGAACCAGTTCCTCGATCTTCTGTTGCTTTGATTTCTCGTCTTCCACACGCGAGTGAACGAATGGAGCCACGTTGGCTATGGGGATATTTTTCATGTGCCCCCAGTTAGAGCCGACATAGTATTTCCTCCGTATTACCTCGGCCCTGGGGAACGTCACGTTTCCCGACGAAGATTTCTGTGAATCATCCGAGGCGGGACTGAGTGACTGCTGCTGGTGCTCTGGCTGGGTGGCGCCGATGCTGCAGCGCCTGACAACCATTGCGTTCACCGGCATTTCGCCGGCTGGCACGTCCATCACAGCTGCGTTGGCGCTGTTGTTGTTAGCGATTTCGTGGCTGTTGTTGTTGTTGTTTTTGTAAGCGTCCTTTACGAGTTGGTTGTCCGTGGAGGAGTTCCCAGTGGAAGTGCCGGCTTGGGAAAAGGACGAGCTTGACGAGTTCGACACTCTAGGGGCTGAAGACTTTCCCTGGCCTCTTCTGATTGGGGCCAAGGTGGGTGGGTCGTCGTTGTTTGTCTGCGCCCTGACTCCCATCTCTTCAATCGCAACTTCCCCCTCGTCTTCGTGGGGGCTAAGAATAGGCATTTTCGGTGAGGTAGGTATGGGGCTGCACGTGCTGCTTGCCATAATTCTACTTTTGCACTCGGCAGAGATGCCCCCTGCCTCATGTTTCCGGGCTGTGTTACTAATAATCCGCTTCAGAGATTCATCCTTGTTAACAGCATTCAAAATCATGTGCTTTTTGGACCAACAGGCTTTGTTTGTGCCTACAGACTTGGGGGTTGTACTTGCAGCTGGCGAGGGAGAAGTTGTGATCATGGGGCTGGTAGACTGAGGGATAGTTACAGATAAAGGAATGGCAAACTGACCAGGAGGGGTAGGCGCTGACTGGTCTAAAGAAACCACACTATTAGGAGATTTCTTTTGGTGGCTGAGAGGTGTATCTCTTGAACTGGATTTTTCTTCCACGAGAACATCGTCATTTTTGTCAGTGTTGCCGCTAGGAAGTGATCGCTCTGGGCTCACCAACTCTGTCTTTGACTGGGGACTAATACTAACTTCAATATCGTTCTTTGCTGGCTTGTCCGGCAAGCTGGAAGTGCTCTCTTTTCGTGCGCCCTCTGAATGCTTGCCTGGTTCAGTGCTGGGATAACTGACCCTTCGCAAAGCTCTTCTGCTCTCTTCTCTGACCCCTCCAACAGGCAGCGGACCAGCTGCAGCAGGAAATGTGGCCTTCAACATATCAGATTTCAATGGCCGTTCTGTTTTGGTGTAGTTAAATTTAGAATTATCCATGCTTTCTGCGCCATGATTGTTAATGAGTGACTTTGAGGACATTCCTTTCATAGATTGGTAACTCCCCGAAGAGCTCGTTTGTTGGAGGTATCCACTTTTTATTGTATCTTTCGGCTGTGTTGCCCATTTTTGAGTTCCGACTAGAGTATTCTGAGAAGATGTGGTAGTCTGTTTATAAGACTTGGTATCAGAGTGTTTTGTTGGCTGTGACTGTTTCTGATAATATCCAGGGTCAGTCTGTTTCATCGGGTAGAGAGAGTTTTGGTAATGCTGAACGGACATAGATGACTGAGGTTGCTGCTTACTAAAAACCTGCTGTTGAATCATCTGTTCTTTGGAATACTGAACATGCTGGGCATTGGGGTACGACTGCATTGGCATCATCTGCTCTTTTAGGGAAGACTGCCGCTGCTGGAGATACATCTGATGCTGTTGTTGCTGCTGGTGCTGCTGAAGCATGCTTTGGCTAAACGATCTAGCAAATGAGCGCGAGGCCTGCAGAGGATCGCTGGAGTCTTTTATTCCGAGCTCAATGATCTCATGGACTTCGTTTGGCTTTTGACGTTGCTGTTGATGTAGCTGCTGGTTATGTACATCCATACTCTGTTGTCGATGTAACTGTTGCTGCTGCTGCTTGTACGAATGTTGTTGTAGAGCGTGCTGGTGTTGCTGCTGTGGAGAGACGTCGTAATGTTGCTGCGGGTGTCGAACAACGATGACCTCATTGGCGTTTCCTGGGACCATCTCTATGCTTCTAGGGCTCAGAGAATCTTTGTACAGGCGCTTGGGGTCCGCGTAAGGATTTTGGATGCTCTCGCTACCCATCTTCTGCTTCCTATGATCTTCTTTCATTTTTTCCAGCTGTGTCGTCAGCGGCAACATAGGCGGGTTGCCTGCTGCATGCTTCACCATGTCCGACACCATAGCCGAACTGCCAATCTTTCCATGCTGTGGCGGCACCATTGGGAATTTCCCATGCACGTGAGGACTGCTCTGGGTACGGCCGTCCGTGCTAGACCTACTTTCAACACTGCTCCGTCCATCAACGCAGGATCTAGCGTCGGCACTCATTCTACCATCTACGGTCATCCTGCTGTCGGCGCTGATGCGACCATCAACGCTGTAGCCGTATTTGTTCTGTCGCTGTACTGTTGACAAGGGAGATGCATGAGCGGTATAAGAAGAAGGAGACGCTAGAGGCTCGTATGATTCTGGGCCCCTTGGCGAAGGCGATGATATCCATATGGTATTGTGCGTCATGTCAACAGAATTTACAGATGCCTTTTGGTTTATTAATCCAGTAACTGCACTATTTACATCAGGCTTCATCCTTTTAGCAGCAGATACCATTCTGTCGTATTCAGCATTGTCTATATCGTCTGCTGGCCTCTTTTTTGTTTTGACAGTAAGATCCAGAGGGCTGTCGCCTGGTTTTGAGCTTCCCTGAGGTAATTTGGTCAGATCGAGTGCGCTCACAGTTTTCTCCTGCTGGTTGTGCACTGGCCTCTCCTCTTGTGGCAAGACGAGGTTGGCTTGCTGCATTTGAGAACTCCTGCCGATGGAGGTCGGTCTGGGTGATGGGTAATCCCTCTGGGAAGATGTATACCTGTCAGAGGGTTGAACTCTTTGGTCAGGATAATTTGAAGACTTTGGTGGCTCGTACATGATCCTTGGCTGGCCAGTGCTGATTGAGCCTTGCATTCTGGGCAGACCAACATCTCGGAGTGTGGGGTGACTAGATTCGTGATCACTAATGTGTAAGGGGACGTTCTTGGATGTCTGGCCGATGTCCTCGATGTGATACACTGGCCTAGACTGTTTAGGTGGCTCAGGTGGGTAACCTCCTTCGCGCCAAACGACCTCTTCAGATGACATGCTCTGCCTGATGACAGATTTCTGAAGACGAGGCTGTGACATTTGCTCCATTGGGTAAGGAATGCCCCTTTCTGAAAGGGACTGTGGAGAGGGATAAGAAGAATGACCAATGGGCTGAACGTTTGAAGGGTGTGGGGACATATGAGAAGTCAATGAAGGCGGGGCCTGCCCGCCTCTATGTGACACATCTACTCCCAAAGGGTAAGTAATGGCTTTACTTAAAGAGGCGTGAGGTTCAGCCCCTTGCAATTTATAAATGCTCTGAGGTGGACCGGAATACGACGATGCCTTTCTCAGATGTTCCTCTTGCCTCCTGACTTCAGAAGAGTCAACCTGAAGCTTCATGTGGTTAGACGGTAACTCTAGACTGGACTTTTGTATATTCCTGGACATGGGTGAAGGAACACTACTATAGCGGACTTCTCTCTCGCGTAACTCACTAACAGCTCCTCTATCTCGCAATAAGTCTCTGTGTTGTGGAGAAAGTTGATCACTGGGGTTAAGGCCCATGCTGCTTTTCACATCGATCGGACCTTTGGACATATCGGTCATGTAATGACCAGGGGGCAGCAACTTCTGATGGTTTCCGGTATACGTTCTAGAAGACGTCTTCCCAGACAAGTAGAGAGAGTGTTCAGGAGCGTGGTGTAACGTTTGACCAGAAGGAACCATGGAGTCAGACATTCTGCTTTGTTTCTGACCCGAGTAGGGCATCGCCATCTGTGGACCCGCTATGTTCTGAGAGCCAACCACCTGTTTTCCGGCGACGGTTCCGTGAGGGGACATGAGAGGACCTCCAGGCACGGATGAAAGAGAACCATAAGATGCCATGCCCGGTTCCATACTATCGTAAGCAGCTCTCAGGGACTCATTCATGGTCAGCGGCGGCATAGATCCCTGCTGTGGTCGCCCGGCACGGCTGGGTGTCGACGACATGGGCAACTGCCCGCTACGATGGTCTCCCATAAGCACGGTTTCTCGAGACGACCTTGAGTCTGGATTCAAGCCCCGCTTGTCCGAAGTCATCATCGTCCGAGGGTCTGGGAAACTTCTGGAGTCAGCTCTATGATGTTGCAAAGGGATCTGATGGTGCTGTGGAACTTCAGCCACAAGCCTCGGGGGTGCGTTCTTGCCCATCATCGGTTCCATCGCCCTCGTGTCCAGCTGGGTCCGGGGAGTGTCACGCACCTGGTGCTGCTGCTGCACGTCCATAGTTATACGCGCGTCGTGACCCATCCCTAGAGTGCCGCCGTGGCCTCCGCTCCTGGAATCCACAGGGATAGCTCTTGGGTTCATCGCCGAGGACCTAGGGTCGTGGATGCCAGGGATGGCCTTCTGCTGGTGCTGCCGGCTCATGTAGTGGGGGATATTGTCGCTGGACACCGTGGTGTGTCGCGTGAAGCCAGGCGGCCCGCTCAGGGACATGGTCATTTCTACCCCAACACCTGTTCCATGGCGAGCCCCGTCTTTGGACGGATCCATGGGCAATAGGTATATGGGTGTGTTGCACTGTTCCCTTGGGCTAAGATGTCAGCGCCATGACTCCACCTTGACTAGATACTCCTTCTCATAAAGTCAATCTGAAACATGTAAAGCACAACATTAAAACATATTTTCTCGAGTTTAACTCTTAACGTTTCTAAAGACAATCTAACAACTATGTATTAGATTTTATTAAAATGCCATTTCTCGAAATGGGTCTAATAAGAAAATAATTTTATTAAAAGAATTAACTTTAGACAATTAATCTATTTTTAAAAAAAGTTTTTGCTCAGTAACGTGTGCTTGACGCAGCTTTTCTTCCCTAGTGCCATTAGAGAATGGAATGGTTTGCCTGAATCAGCCAGGAAAACCAACGATTTAGCAGAGTTTAAGTCACTCATTAACACGCATGACTAGATTGACACATGAAATGCGTAGGATGTAATTATCTCCTTAGTTGAAGTAGCCATTGTAACACAGAGATGATTCTCAAAAAAAAAAAAAATAATAATAAAAAAAAAAACGCAGTCATCCTAAACTTTCAAGACCAAATGCCAAGAAGAAACTATTGGATCATTTAAGAAGTCAATGCAATTATCTTTCTAGGATTTTTTTTTTCTTTTGGTTTGTACAATTTTCCAGGGCAATAGTTTCAGTCTCTGGTCAGTACGTCAGATTGTGCATGTGTGTGTGCATAACAAACTAGTTGGAATAAAGAACATCGCGGAAGTAATGTAGGAAGGTCAAGTACGAGCGCCCTCGACATTTCCCTCGCATTTTGATTGTAAATTGACGACTAACTGCTGCGACTACACAGCGACTCGTTATACCACTGCTGGGAAATCCCTGCTATTGCCTGAGAACTGTTTCCACCACCCGCACCCCCCAAAACACGTTCTCGTCTCCCGCCCCCCCCCCACACACACACTCGAAATCACTCTCACACATAATCAAATTTCCCCTCACAAAACTCCCCACACTCGATGCAATCATCGTACCGTCATCCTCACAGAACTGTTTCTCAGGTTCAGTAGTACTCACTCTATAGCCATTAGCCAGATCGATAGCTTTCAAATAGCACGCGCTGTCTTTCAGTGTTCCATCTCGTTTCAATCCCAGGGGGTCTGGCGGTATGCGCGCGCCTGTGTAGCAGGAGGTGTGTGTGTCTGGGATGGAGTCGAAGGACCACATTGGATATTTTGGGGTCAGTATTCAAGCGACAATGTAGACAAGGGGGGTAGGGAGGGAGGTAAAGTCCAGCTGGGCCTTAAGCCACAAATTGAACTTTTGCAGACCATTGGTTAACGATTTCAAAACGAGGTTCAACATACACCGTCGAGCGCGAGCACACACAAACACAACCGCTGTTACTCCCAATGTGTACGTCGAACTGCACGCAGGGACGCCCGAGTTTCTTCCCTTGGAAATCTTGAAAAACAAAATATTTTGTCTTACAGACACTGTCTTAACAGACACTGCGACACAAATATTTCAAGACACCGAGAGACATGCCGTGCGAGGACAACACGAGCGAGACCCGCAGACAAGGAGGCGACGTCTGTTGCATGTTACGCCGAATATTGGTCACAGTTGGATGGCCCCCCTGATCGTATGCTATGCACTCGGGACTGTGGTACGTTGATGTCGATGGTACCAACCCTACCCGCTAACGTGGTACCATAACGATTGGTCTCCATTTGGATGTAATTATCTTCAAAATATGGAGGAACATCCAAACTTAAAAAACGAACAAAATAGTTCGACGACCTTCCTAGCCCCGTAAGAATCTGCAATTCTCTCTACGCAGACCAAAGGCAATGTCTTAGTTGTACGTACTTGAGTTTGTTTAGAACAGCTTCCTATCTCTAAAAGTTCCCTAAAAATCCCGAATTATAGATTCCAAGTCTTTACAGTGATTCCTTTGTGTCATTTTTACCACTCAGCCATTGCGCCTCTAGAAATACTTTTACCAATTGTTTTTGTTTAGCTTTTAGCTTTCTGAATGCGCTAAGAACTTATCACTTGTCTGGACTAGTTATGAAAAGGGGGGGGGGAGAAGATATCTTTGTGAATATTTACATAATCGTGCTTTTTTAATACAAAAAAAAAATGTTTACCCAGGGCTCTAGAGTCCTTAAGGGGACTAATTCAACGTATACCACCACTTCTATCAAGTGCGATTTTTTTCCCTTGTTCAAGATACCAAAACAAAATAATTAATTACCAACAGTTAATTAACCGGAGTCCGGGGTTCGAATCCCGGCGGAGACTGGGATTGTTAAAGAGAAACTCCGATGGTTTTGACAATTTTTGATATAATATGTGTTTTGATGTACAGATAATGAATATATGATTCTTTTTTTTTTTATTTGCAATAATAACTTAGTAATTGATATTTTTCCGACGTAATTTTCCTGCGCATCCAAAACAGTCAGACATTCACCGGGTTTCTATGTGACGTCACAAATGCGTTTTAATATATTGACTTATTGTATAACGGGAGACCATACAGCAAAGTTTATATTCTCGTAAAAGAAATATATCTTGGTCTATGCAGTTAGATCTAGGATCTTGTAAGCAAAGAAAAAATGCGTATTAAAAGTAGATTTACATGCTTGACTAACCACGGCAGTGTGTATTTTCTCGCCAGACCACTCAACACACAACAAACACTATCGCTTGGTTGTCTTGTCATGACCGACTACACATAGTCTCGACTAGCCTTACACTGACCAGTTTGTTCGAATCAGTCAGACACACGATCTATTTACTTCTTGGGACAGAGAGAGGCTTAGATGAAAATGTTACTTTTTTTTCTTGAGTTGATTATCCTTATGCTTTTAGATCTATCTATACATGAATACAGTTATATATAACTGTATCAAGCTCTGGACTAGGCCGTCACTAAGCCTAACAGCTACTGTAAGAATGAAGCGTTACGATTGGTCAAATCTAGTTTTTCTTTCAGTATTGTTGAGGGAAGTGACGTTTGACATGGTTTAAAACAAAATCTCATAGAACCCCGGTTTTTTTTTTATTTGAGATGTCAAGAATTTACTGACCAATTTATTAAATATAAATGTTTCTAAGCATTTAAATAAAAAAATGGTAAAATGTTTACTATTACAACTTTTTACGCAAAATTTAAATATGTCAATAACTCAAATTTGAAAAACCATCGGAGTTTCCCTTTAATTTCGGGATCTTGGGGCACCTCTTGAGTCCACCCAGCTCTAATGAGTACCTGACATTAGTTGGGGGAAAGTAAAGGCGGTTGGTCGTTGTGCTGGCCACATGACACCCTCGATTAACGTAGGACACAGAAACATGACCTTTACATCATCTGCCCTACAAATCACAATGTCTGAAAGGGAGACTTTTTTTTTTTACTTTAATAATAATAATAATAATAATCTTTATTGTCCGTATGGAAATTTGTCTTACAATTTGTGCATTACACCAAACAAAAAAACATTATAACTATAACATTATAACTGCTAGTTAATTAACTAATTGGTTACTTTTTAAAAGTGATTCTTGTGTTACCAGCTAAAATAAATAATTGTGCAAAGTATCAGTTTAATCCGAGATTGGGTGTAGCAGAAATAATGTGCAGCCCTACACACTTTTTACTACACAGACAGACAGAAAGACAGACTGAGTTGATATAAGCTTTGTAAAAATACAGCTCAGTTCTGTGATACACGAGAGTACGGGAATTTAGCAGCTAAGATAATAACCATAAAAAAAAAAATATTTACTAGACTAGGAACAAAAATTTGAAGGAAAAAAAAAAGTATGTGTTATTTGAACCCAAATGTCATGAGGTGAACTTATTTCGTAAGTGATATGTGGAAAGTCAATCTAAAAAAAAAAAAGATCAAACCAATATACGATTTACACAGAGAAATTCTACATATAACAGACAGACTCGTGAAGCAAATTTAAATAAATATATCTAATAACGAAGACAGGGTCGAGTTTCAGCACTGAAGAGAAAGAAAAAAGAACTAAGGTAACATTACACAAAGATTTATTTGAATAAATCATACACAAAAACGAGATATAACGAGATATAAAAACCAAAAGATAAGGTAGTTCTATTCTTTGTATTCGACTAGACAGGACATTTGAAACAAGACAAGATACTAAATACATTTGGAGGTTTGTGCGTTGGTTAAACATATCGAGACAAGGTTCTCAGTATTTTTAAGAGACTAAGTCAACAATAGTCGGATGTATCATTTGTTAGTGAAATTGGTTAAAGTGTGCAGTTCACTGACGAATGGTTCATCGAACTAGTGAATGGTTTATCGGAATATTGGATCACTGACAAATGGTTTATCCGAATATTGGATCACTGACAAATGGTTTATCCGAATATTGGATCACTGACAAATGGTTTATCCGAATATTGGTCCACTGACAAATGGTTTATCCGACTATTGGTCCACTGACAAATGGTTTATCCGACTATTGGTCCACTGACAAATGGTTTATCCGACTATTGGTCCACTGACAAATGGTTTATCCGACTATTGGTCCACTGACAAATGGTTTATCCGACTATTGGTCCACTGACAAATGGTTTATCCGACTATTGGTCCACTGACAAATGGTTTATCCGACTATTGGATCACTGACAAATGGTTTATCCGACTATTGGATCACTGACAAATGGTTTATCCGAATATTGGATCACTGACAAATGGTTTATCCGAATATTGGTCCACTGACAAATGGTTTATCCGAATATTTGTCCACTGACAAATGGTTTATCCGACTATTTTGTTCGCTGACAAATGACTCACGCGACTATTGGTTTATAAACTAATGGCTCAACTTGGAGTTAAAAGCATTAAGTTAGTCCGGTAATTAATTGAAAATAATATTTAACTCACCAGGGAAAGTCCAAAATAAACATATAAAAACATATAAATAAATTCAATTCTTTCACATTGCTCTGATGACCCAACTGTCGCATGAATCATTTATCAGGTGAAAAAAAAACACTTGTAGTTAAACCAGTTGCCTGTGAACAATTAGTCGACTGTCGACTTTTAGGAATAAATTAACTTTTGACTACCAAAAGAGACTTTCAAATCCTATGTTAATGAATAAAAACATTTCACGCCACGAGCCTACTCTTGGGTCATTTGTACATATGTACACCGAATGCAAGCAGTACACGCACGCATGTGTACAAACACATACACACACAGACACTCCTAATTATGACTCACATGTCCACACGTATTTGAATCTCACACCTGGTCGACAGTGCCATACCTGTGTTCCTTCATCCACTCCCAACCCTTCATAGAAACCAATTTACATTTGTTTTTAAATCGATGTGTGTGTGTATGCGTTTGTTTCGCAAAGTGTATAAAATTAATTTAAAAAAATTACATTCAACTTTCACAACACAATTTGATTCCACTCCCTGAAGAAAAAAAAATAATAATCTTAACTTAATGGGTACCGGTAGCCCTTTTAGACCTTGCGATCTAAGCGGACAGCTGATGTATAATTAATATTTTTTTACTATGACGACAGTTAACGAAGGTGACATGGAAGCACATAGACCAGGGATTCTCAACCTGTGGGTCGCGGATCCCCTTGGGGGGTCGATTGACGATTTGCCAGGGGTCGCCTAAGACCATCGAAAATTTGGATTGTTTGTGTCTATTCTTCTTTTGCTGTGTGTGTGAGGAAAGGGGGGGGGGGTCGAGGCCGAGTGGGGGGATTCTAAAAAGGGGTCGCCGAGCTTAAAAGGTTGAGAACCGCTGACATAGACCAATATCTTTTATATTCCCAACGTGTGCCAGGTACCCTGAGAGTGGGGCGGACCCAGGGTCGTCCTACAAATCCCGAGATTCACCGCGAGTCGAAATAACAAAAAAAGTTTAGAAACCAAGTGCGATCTATAAGAGAGTTGATGCAAGGGTCATCTGTTCCTGTGGCTCAAGGTTTCATACGGCCAGCACAATGACCAACTGCTTTTTACTTTTTCTCCCAACTAATGTCAGGTACCCCATTAGAGCTGGCTAGACTCAAAGGCGCCAAAAGATCCCAAATTAAATGTGCCAGCCTTCACCAGGATTCGAAACCGGGACGCCAGGTTCGGAAGCCAAGGTCGAGTTCTAATCCCAGATCTATGTTATCGGAATATTAATACTTGTTACAGCTCCTCTATTATATTTATATTATATTTATATATCTACTGATAACTCGCTGGAAACTACCTCAGGTCTCGATACGTCTAGGATGTCCCTGGTTCAGCTGTAGTTACAAATGAACAAGTAACACTTGATAAAACACAGAAAATTTAACAATCTTTACGGCATATCACACACAAGCTGGCCTCTCTCTCTCTCACGACTTACGCAATTCCGGTCATTGTCGCAAACGTATAAATAGATTATACATACACACATTGATCCGTGACAATACTTTAACTCTTTCTCTCCGTAATTTTTTTTCCACGTTTTGGAAGGAATTTTTTCATTTTGCTGATTACTATTTCACTACCTTGTTATGATTGGGCTTCAATAGCTTTTTTTGTTTGTTGTCAGAAACTGTTGTTTTTGGTATAGAATTAAATGGAAATGCATGCTCTTTTTATATAATTTAAAGTCAGTTTAAAAATTAAACATTAATTTAATTTAATGAGGTCAAACTCAACGATGGTATCGTCAATTAGGAGAGAAAGAGTTCAGGTGTAAAAATCTTCTTATTTCATAGGACTCTTCAATTTAGAAGATAACGATATGAATAAGGGTAAGATAAAAACAAAAATGTTAAGATAAAGATAAGATAAAGATAAGATCATAAAAGGATATTATAAAAAAAAACGTGTACTCAAATTTCAAATTTAATTCTTGTATTAAAAAAATGTTCCAATGCATGACAGATGAGTGTATTTACATTTCAAAAGGGGACATAACAAGCATGCGTGTTAGAAAGAAACGGAAAACTTTTGAACAATCCAATTATGCAAATTTTAATGCAACCTTATTCATAATAATGTAACAATATCTACACACAATAATTTTGGAATATCTTTAAAATTGCACGAAAGATCAAAGACATGCCATTAGCAGAAACACGAATGCGTGCATATAATTTAAATGCAACTCAAAAAATGGCTGATTATTCCATATGAACTTCTCTTTTATTGGGACCCTTAATAATTTAAAATTCTAATTTGGTCACGTACGAATAGGCTTAACTTCATTCGGAAGTCTATTGTTTCTGCTTTCGTCGGAACTGTCCATTATATCGCCTTATAAGCTCACTATTTTCTCTCTTTTAAAAAAGGTGCAGCTAGTGTTGCATATCTCTGTGCATCATTCATTGTTTCAGCACTTTAATTCATATTTTGTCGTCTTTGACACGACTAGCAACATAGCTGCCCGAAATGTGATCGACGTCACTTAGCCGTGACCTCCGTGACCCCCGTAAGCTAAGCCTTGTCTGAGTGCAACCTCACGCTGGATTACCCATCCCCCCCCCCCCCCCCCAAAAAAAAAAAACAAAAAAAACCTCTCTCCTGACACTTTTTTTTTCCTAAACTTCGTGACCCAAAAACCCACACCTAGTGACCTCTTACATTCTAGATCATTGACTTCACGTACTATGAAATCAACCAAATCAACGACACTGCCCCCTCCCACCCCTCTTTCAAGCTGACACCTTTTTTTTTAAATGCAGTTACGTAAAGAACGAACAGGGGCGGGGCCGGCACCTTCACGGAGGACACGGCGGGGGCCGAGTTGCACTGTTCTATTTGCTTCATATAGTCACGGGTCCAGGTCAACATAACCTCAAGTTCTCTCAAGACAAACAAATCGGCTGGCCTAATAGTAAACAATTTAGACCTAGATAGAAAACAAAGGAAAGCGACACGACAAAATGTCTTCTACGGCGTGAGCAACAGATGTAGGGGTATGGTTTAGAGATTAGAAAAGTTTATATAAAAGCTAATATATCACAAAAGATATTGGCGACTTCAGCCATCACAAATTATACGTCCAGAGAAATATGTTCTGAATACAAATCAATTATAATAGCTTCAATACTTATACATAACTCTGCTGTCAAAAAATATCCATAGCACTCCTCTCGCTCTGAGAGTCTAAGAACAACTCTATAATACCTTGGTACTATCCTAGACAATAAACTAAATTTTACTGCAAATACTGATTATATCAGCAAAAAAGGGCAGCAAAGATTACGACTACTAAGAAAACTGTCCTCGTTTAATGTTAGCGAAAAGGCCTTGGCTATGTTTTATCACGCTCACATCTGCAATATTTTAAGTTTCAATATCACTACCTGGTATGGCAATCTGAGCATTAAAAATAAAAATAAACTTAATAGAATCCTAAATGCTGCTGGCAAAATCATTGGCAAAAAACAAACCCCATTTGGGCAGTTGTTTGAGACAAACATCTCTAAAAAAAGCTAACAAGATCCTCGAAATAAAGAATCACCCTTTGTGTCAGGATTTTGTGATTTTACCATCACAAAAGAGATACAAGACACCGATAGCAAAGACAAACAGACACAAACACTCTTTTGTTCCCCTGGCAATCAAATCATTAAATAAGAACAATCTGGTATAAACTTTGTCACATGTAAATTATCAGTGAGTCTGGTGTGAATGTACACTTTGGTTTCTTATAGTTATAATGTTTTTTGTTTGGTGTAATGCACAAATTGTAAGACAAATTTCCTTACGGATAATAAAGATTATTATTATTATTATTATTATTATTATAAGGGAAGAACCACTAATCTGTGCAAATTCATTGTTAACTATTTTTGTCACTCACTTTTTTCTAAGTAATCTCCATCTATCAATGTGAAGAGTGGTCGAGAGGCTAAGTACGCTTGAACTTGGCTTGGCTACCTCTGAAGAGGACTCAAGGTGCGACACCCGACTCGAGTAGAGTTGTGTTTACTGAGCGCCTAAAGGCAGCAGGGAAAACCTTCTCCCAGATACCCCCACTGGTCCACAAACGAGATTGGACCATAGCGCTCTGAGCATGCTGTAAGCATGAAAGTAGCGCTATAAAAAAGCTATAATTTAATGCCGTAGCTTCAGGCGCCCATTACTCACGCGCATTAATGACATTTAATCAAGTTTGGCACACGCTTAATTAAAACGAGATATATTAATTCCTACCTTAAAAAATAAATATTTCTTCGCTTACATTGTCTCAAAAATCTGGCCACGAAGAGAGAAAGAAACTAACATTCTTGCAATAAGAAACATTTTTTTCCTTTTTCAATATTTGGGTCAAGATGGGGTGGTTAGAACATTCTTGATGAGAAAGGTAAAGCTTTGCGGAGACTCGGAAATAAACTCATAGCATGCGACCAGATGTGGGGCGATTATACTTTATCCCAGGGCACATCAAGTTTTGACCAGAGCCCACTTTAAACCGGGGCTTATCAAGTTTTGACCTGAGACCACTTTATCCTAGGGCATATCAGGTTTTGACCAGAGCCCAGTTTCTGTAAACTCTCCACTATGACGTGACACTATATTCAATGTTTAAATACAGATAATAATCAGGTTAGTAAACAGGGAAACAAGCCAAATATAAGGGAAGAACTCCGCACTTATAACTAAGTCTCTAAAAATGTAGAAGTTATTTCCCTTGTTCGAAATCAAACCAAATTAATTACCAATGAATACTGCCTGCAGGCTCGCTTTGAAATCTTTTGAGGACAAAATCTTTTTTTTTTTTTTTAAAGGGGGGGGGGGAATTATTAGGGTGAAAGTTTACGTACCCTTGTGTATGCGAAAGCGGATTATGCCATTCACCCACAAGTTATTAGATTCAAATCAAAACTCAACAGGAACTCAAGGAAGGCTTTACAGATTTCTTTCAGTGTAGCCCGCTTCTGAAGTGTCACCCTGTTCGGTATAACCTGATCTGATTTACCGTGTCCTGTAGGCTAAACCCTCTTCTGATATAACCGGTAAAATTATATGCATACGATATATCCTTTTCTGGTATAACCTGTATAATTATGTGTATCTGTCTCCCTCCCCCCCCCTCCCAATTTTAACTGTTAGTAACGTAGTATTGCAAGCACAAGTGAACCAATTTTCTCATCAGGTCTAAGTCCTTCAGGTGTAATTATCTCATGTGCATTCAAAAATAATTCAACTAATAAACAGAGCAGGGTATAAATAACCAGGTCACGCACCTGCACCAGGTAATACAAAAGAATGTTATTTATTTGAACGTGGCAGTGAGTGCAACATAAAACGGCGAGGACATGCAGGTAGAAGACAGGAGTGCAATACCCGAAAGCTACCAAGTGGCACTTGAATGGAACATGGTGGCGAAGTAGCGAAGCGCTAGGCTTGTGAACGTATTGCTCCCCAGGTTCAAATCCTGGTGAAATATCGCCTTATCAGCTTGGCTTGCGCGGGTCACAAAACACGAGAGAAAATGATAAATTACAAAGCTGAGGAATAATGAAATCGTAACCAGGACACGAACCACGGACCCTCCAAGTAAAAAAAAACTCAGCCTTGTAGAAAGACAGGGCGAGGTGAACATCGCATAAGACCATCCAGATTTCCTTAAAAAAATAATAAAAAAAAAAAAGATTATATAAGAAAAAGAACCGCAAAACTTCTGCAATATATCTCAATATTGCAAGATTTATCTCCCCTTTTGTATATGAAACATAATTAATAATTACCACTAATTAATTAGCTAATTGTTTTTTTATTTGATTCATACATATATTGTCTTCAACCATGAATAATTATGCAAAGTTTCAACTTGATCCGAGAATGGGAAGTGGGAGAAATCACGTTTTCAAGATTTGAACCAGAGTGAGCTGATGAAAACGTAGTGTAGTCAAGCACACATTCCACGTCAATTATTTGGAAGTTCATTATTTTCTTTCTTTGAAGAAAAGTGTAGAATGTGTTACCATTATAAATGCATGTACCTCATCTCTGCATAAGCAACGCCACCAAGACCAGGCTCTTCAACAGCCATTGTGAAGCCGATACTACTTTATGGAGCAGAAACCTGGAGAATCACAGCCACCAACATTAATTCCTGCTTTTAGGAAGATTCTTCTGATCTGCTGGCCAGACAAGAAATCGAATGAAGAACTGCAGCAAAGAGCAAAGCAGCAGCCTATTTAAGAGACGCTGGAGGTGGATAGGTCACAACCTTCGGAAACCTGCATCCAAAACCACAAGACCTGGAACCTCAAAAGAAAAAAAAGGAAGTCGGGACGACCCAGGAATACATGGCGCCTCGATTTGGAGTTCGTTATTAACCACGTGACAAACTGTTCTATTTTTGGGACACATTCAATGACGTCATACTTCTAGTCAAAGAAAAACAGAAGAAAAAAACAACAAACTCATAAATATAACAAATTTGCAAACGATCGGTGGTGACCCTGACTGACAAAGTGACGGACACACACACATTCGTGAAATCAAACTGTTTGTCCAAACCCCAAAAAAGCTGAAATAAACGTCGCCACATCCTACGCTACCAACTCTTCTTCCTAGACAACGCAAAGATTACGAACACAGCGTGTGCGGGCCTTCGATAATAATAATTATACTGTTATGTGACCCCCCCCCCCCCCTTTTTCCATATTCAAAGAGCTTGCCGACCCTAATTGCACGCTACGCTTCACATCAAAGGGAAATAAACATGATAACGTCTATTAATTAATGTCGTCAATCACGGGAGATCACTCCGTGTTTGCTCGCATGACTGACCTCCACTCCTGATAATGCGATCAATGTTCATTAAAATTCAAACGTCATTTGCTAAATATCAAAACATCACATTACTTTTTTTTAAACATTTTTTTTTCCAAGATGGACGCTTATTCAGTGCCTGTCTTAAACTTGCTTGAGCCCTAAGCGATCGAACTTCTAGATTGTCTAAAAATAGACAATTACCACGTTTATCTTTATTTATTTTGTTAGGAGGGGGGTGTTAAATCAAGATAGAGTATGCGACTATGCATGTATGTGTGTGAAATGATGTTTGCGTGAGTAATGATGTACGTGAGTGACAATGTATGAGTGTTTGCGTGTGTGTGTGTAACAATTTATATGTTTGTGTAACACAATGTGTGTGTGTGTGTGTGTACCAGTGAACATGTGTCTCTATGCAATGTCTGTGTGTATAACAATGTACAATGTGGAGTTTAATACGTGTGTGTAACGCTGTTTAAGTGTGCGTTACGATAAATGTGTGTGTGCGTTACGATAAATGTGTGTGTGCGTTACGATAAATGTGTGTGCGCGTTACGATAAATGTGTGTGTGCGTTACGATAAGTGTGTGTGTGTGTGTAACGAGTTGCGAGTGAATGTTTGCCGTGTTATTTTTTTTTAAAGTCTGAGGCGTTAGATAGCTGATGGTAGAGCCGGCCCTGTGAGCGTTACGCGAAGGGATGGAAATGCATTGTTGTTTGCATATCAACTGGTGTAATGGACAGTCTCAGATGACGGTCAACGCACGAGCCAGGGTTGACATGACGAGGGTAGACGTGACAACAACACAGCTACAAGTTGAATAGAGGGAGGTGGGCGGCAGGAGGTGGTCTCGCGCAGACGTTCGCAGTGTAAAAACAGCTCGATTCCAGATTTCGAACACGTAATTTTTTTTTCTTTTTTTGCATTAAAAAAAATCAATACATTATTTCCATGATGTAATTTAGTGGTGCCTACTTTTTTCGGCCTACGGAGCCACATGAAGTTTTAAAATGTGGTTCACGGGTCACATCTTTAAAAAAAAAAAAAAAAAAAAAAGCTTACATACGAGAGCGAACCGAATTTATGCTGCCCTATCTCTCAATGCTGCAAGATGTTTTCTCCCTTTTCCTATATAAAACAAAATTGGTAAGCACTAATTTAAGTAACTAATTAACTAACTGGTTTAATTTTCTAATTGATTCATGTGTTGTCGCCGACAACGAATAATTGCGCAACGTTTCAGCTTGATCAGAGAAAAAGAAGTGGGAGAAATAACGTGCACAAAATTCGTACCAGACAGACAGACAGTCAGACGGATTGAGTAAATACAAGTTTTGTTAAAAAAGGGGGCTCGTTTCCAATGATTCAAACCTCCACGACTTCATCATGATGCGCTATGGGAAGGAGTTTGTGCATCGCTGGTGTAATTTAAGGAATATTTTTGTTTATTGTAAATCTAAATCAAACAGGTTATATAATCTTGAAAACTAATGTAGATGTTTATATTTCTTGGGCTCAATGGTGTCCCATCCTTTACATTAAGTGGGTCAAATAAATATCCGATAAGCGCGTCCCAGCCCCGGAAAAAGAATCGTCTGCGGCTTCATTATACAATGAGCGCTGAAGTTTCGAGAGGCCGGAAAGCAGCGTGTCAAGAACCGGATGTGGCCCGCTGGCCATAGTTTGGGCATCACTTGCCTAACCGATTTAGATCCCGAGTGATATGTGTGTGTATTGACTGCCATTCGGAGAGCATCGTCAGCAGTACGGCTGTTCATGTGAAATAAAGAGAATCGAAGCAAAATTCTTTTTAACTCTTTCTCTCCTAACTGACGATACCAGCGTTGATTCCACCAGAACGTGGTAAATAATTACGGAGAGAAAGAGTTAAAAAACATTAACATAATAATGTTCATCTTTTGAAAGACACAACTAACTAGAAACAGATTTCTTCCACGCTATGAAAAATAAATTCTTCCCTCGAACTCCGATAACAAAACAAAAATGATCTCCCGACTTTCCGGAAGGGTTTAATTCTTGGACCGGCATCAATTCCAAACAACAGACAAGCTATCAAAGTGCAAGATCTGAGACTCGACATCAGCCTCGGGTTTTAGGAAGGTGAGAAGGTTGGCAGACAACCAATACGTATGGAAAGTGCAGAAATCCAATGGCAGTCTGAGTGCATGCCAACTCAGGCCTTTTTCCGATAACCTAGTTCTCAAAATAAATGACTGCGTTGTTGTTTGTTTGTTTGTTCTTACTCTTTTTTCTGCTGTTTAAAGTTGGTAATATAAACATGTACAGTGCATTGTGATGAAGTAGCTGAGTTGCCTGGAACTAGTGTTGTGATTTATGAGTCTGAAGTTTGGTGATTGATGGATACTTAGAGTACATAAGGGAATTCCAGACAGAGAGAGAGAGAGAGCGAGAGAGAGAGAGAGAGAGAGAGAGAAAATTTAGGGGCAGAGATAGGAAGAAAAGAGAAAGAGATTTAGAGGCAGATGAAAGCCTGGGCATTGTTTAAGGTCAGAACAATGTCGCCCACACAGAAGTTCCCCCTCTCTTCACGGAGCTGATCTGCCTGAGGGTCACCAGCTCTTGCTTTTTGTTCAGGGTTGTCTCTCGAAGCTTTTAGCGTGTTTTGGGTATAGCCGCAAGGAAGCGGAGGTTTGGATTCAGTTTTCCTTCTCCTTAGGGGGATAGAAATAGGGAGGATATATATATATACATATATATAAATAGAGAGAGAGAGAGAGAGAGAGATATTAAGCGGTAGAGAGACAGGTAGAAAAGAAAGAATCAGGGGCAGATAGGAAAAAAAAGAAAGAGATAGAGATTGAGGGGTACAGAGAGATAGTGAGGAAAAAGAGAGAGAAAGAAAGGGAGCGAAAGAGAGAGAGACGGAGGTGAGGCCAAAAGAAAGATAGGATGGACAGTGGGTTAACAAAAAGAGGAAGATTGTGGTCTGGAATTTAAATGGAGAGAAAGAGAGAAAGGAAGAAGAATATTTCAGCAACCAGAATAAAGAAAGCTATTCAACTTTTTAACATTTTCAAGGATAATTAACTATATATGCCGTATCTTTTACGAAACAATAAAAAAGGAGCAAAAAAAAAAAAAAAAAAAGACAACACTGTCCATATATTCTTCAAAAACACACATACGCACACACACTGAAACCCAAACACATTTGCATCATCACATGTCATGATTAACTAACGTGCCTCTTTTCAAGGGAGCACTTAGCGTGAAGAGTCTCGCTCAACGGGGGATACTCATAAAGTGATGACGGACTGATGGGCGCCCCCCGACCCGCTCGCCCCCATCCCCCATACAGACAAGCTTCAACCCTTCAGACTTCTGACATCACTGTGCACCCAAACCCTGTACGTAAAAAAAGCTGCCCTGAATAACAAAAAACCAACATCTCTTCACACTGTGCTACATAAATCCGTGAAGTCGGACCTGTGACGTGGCAACGAGCTCTTGGTCTAAAACAGTGGTTCCCAAAGTGGGGTAAGGGAAGACTTTGGAGGGGATACGCGTTGCACCTCATTAACTATGCTGTTTTTTTTTTTAAATACCCAGTTATGTTCTGTTAATAAATTAAAGTACGGTGTGTGTGTGGTGGGGGGGGGGGGGAGGGGCAAGGGGTACTCAGCATACAAAAAATATAAAAGGGGTACACATAGGTCAAAAGTTTGGAAAACACTGGTCTAAACAGCATACAGGTTGCGACGTCGCAGATCACTGAAATGGGCTAGGACTGCCTCAAGCGCTAAGTTGCCACCACGCATCTTTTCGGTTCTGGGCTACTCAACCGCCTCCAAAGCTCAAGACCCTTGTCCGAGGCATCCCAGCCTTTTGTACCAAAGTGCCAATAATCGGTTGTCAGCTAAGGGTCGTATTCTCTTTTACGTGGTTCTGTATCTCTTGATATCTCCAGATAGTTAACCCAAACTAACACTGTAAGAGGTATGTATAATGTATCTCTAGATATCTCCAGATAGTTAACCCAAACTGCTATTGTAAGCGGTATGCATAACTCTGTCACACAACCTTGAATACAGCGAGAAATTCTTCCTTAGAAACAAAACCAAAAAAAAAAAAAAAAAAGCTTTCATTTTCATTAACTCTTTCTCTCCGTAATTATTTACCACATTCTGGTGGAATCAACGCTGGTATCGTCAGTTAGGAGAGAAAGAGTTAACACATGTTTATAAGCATTTAATCTCAGTCTAGACTTGGATCATTCAAAAGACGTCAAGAGATTTCAAAAAACTCACTTCAAGAGGGATGTGTGGCTTAGTGGCGAAAACCGTTTGGCTGCCTACCAAGGGGGCTTGAGTTCGAATCCCGACTTGAGATGAGCTCTATTTGCTAAGCACCTAAAGGCAGCACGGAAACCTTCTCCCAGATACCCCTTCCAGTTTATTCGGGCCTCGCGGAAACACTAGGGTTCCGAGGAACACAGTTTGGGAAACACTGTTTTAGATTATGATTATTATTTTAAAATCAGTTTTTGAACACAGTTTGCGAAACACTGTTTTAGATTACGATTATTATTTTAAAATCAGTTTTTAAACACAGTTTGCGAAACACTGTTTTACATTATGGTCATTATTTTATATCAGTTTTTTTTTTAAACAGGCGAAGTCATATTTGGTACAGATTAAACGTTATATCAAGTTCTAATGTTTCAACGAACCATCACTCTCGATAAAAAAAAAAATGCAAACAAACGAAAGTCTATGCAACAGATGAAATTGATAGTGTCAATAACACAAAAGTTTTGATTTTGTCCTGGGGACATTATCAGGATTAAAAAAAAAAAGTAATCTATTTTATGTCGGTCGTCAGAAAAATATGTGGGGGGAAAAAAAAAGGTTTGAAACAAAATTGTTGAAAGAAATAGAATTACATTTGTTTTGAAAATAAAGGAGTGGGATGGATAGACAAGGAGATGGGAGGGAGAGAGAGAGAGAGAGAGAGAGAGAGAGAGAGAGAGAAAGTGAGAGAGAGAGAGAGAGAGGGAGGGAACTGGAGGGAGATAGAGGAAGATAGAAGAGGTAGAAGGGAACAGAGAGAGATAGACAGATGGAGAGAGACAGACAGAGAGAGAGACAGACAGACAGACAGAGAGACAGACAGACAGAGAGAGAGACAGACAGAGAGACAGACAGACAGACAGAGAGAGAGAGAGAGAGAGAGAGAGAGAGAGAGAGAGAATATTAGGATGTGAAGTATTGATCAGGAAAATCGTTTTCCGATGTTTTGTTTTTTTCACTATCGCTTGTCACATGACACCTTTCAAATGAATAAATAAGATCGGTCGATGTTAAAAACTGATTGATTGACTTACAAATAGACATAGAGACACTCCTAGAAAGGCTTGAGACAGACAATGATAAAACAAAGTGGAACATTATTGTAAAAAAAAAAACAACAACATCTACAGCTTAAAAAATAAAAGTTACTTTTAAAAAAATGTTGAATTCCTAGGAACAAATCGAAAAAAATATTTTAAAAGGAAGAAAACAACCCAGACAGGAAATGACGTCATCTGTCATTATTGTCTGAGAGAATTTGTGTTTTGATTTATATATATTTGTTGGTTGAAAAAAACAATACAGGGAAAAGGGGAGAGGTGGCGTGTCCTAAAGTACAGTTACTTTGAGGATCAGGGTTTACCGCAGAGCGAGTTACAAAAGGAGGAACTTTTGAGAATAATAGTACATACCAAACAGTCATTCTTACCTACTGGTTGCCCACAATAGGGGCGCCGCCGCTGATCGAGTATTTAAGTCTTAGCCATGTGTTTTGTTATTCTTTTTTTTTTAAACCGCTTTGGCTAGAGAGAACATTGATGAATTTTTTAAAAAAATGTCACTCTCTAATTAGTCTGCACCACAATCTGAACAACAACCATCCCATTTATGTTACGGCATGTAAATAACCTTTGCGAGTAGCACAAGCGCCATCATGATTCCTTGCAGCCAATCGCCAAAAGCCTTCTACAATCTCGCTCCACGGAGCTACCGGAAAGGATGAGAAGATTATCCGAAATTAGCCTGATTTCACTGAGCCCCCCAAGGGCGTGTCGCAAGCTGGAGACGTTTAATTTCAGGGGATCACAATGAGGAAAGTAATTGCGATCACCCCCCCCCTCCCCAACCATTCATCGTTCTGAGATGCGGAACGTAGACACACGCTATCGATGTGGAACTTAGACACATCCTACCAAGGGCGGAAACCTCTCCAAGTTGGTGACGCTCTCGTTGAGGATGGGATGGCGAAGAAGTCTCACCTGAAGAGATCGGATACACGCTGAATCCTAAGTCTGTCGGCATCTATTTCGTCCAGGTATCTTACCAGGTAGCGTACCAGGAGACCATGCGGTGTATAGGGCAGGTGAAATAAGGGTCATCTGTTTCTGTGGCCCACGGTTAACGATGGTGTCATGTGGCCAGCACAACGAACAGCCAACCGCTTTTACCTTTCCCCAACTAATGTCATTAGAGCTGGGTGGACTCAGATTCGCCCTAAAAATCCAGCATTAAAATTTCTAATCTTCGCCAGGAATCGAACCAGGGTTCGTAAGCCAAGCGCTTTACCACTCAGCCACCGCACCTACTTTCTCTATCTTAGGATCCGTAAGATTATTCTGAAAATCTGTTCCAAAATTTCTTAACTTGAAAATCATTCTGACAGGATTATAGTTAAGCCGAAACTAAGCGATGCTTTGAATATATTTGCGCGCCCATGTACGAGTGTGTGTACGTGTGTGTCGATTAAATGTATGAGAACCAGGGGGGGGGGGGAAGATTTGTTATTCCTAGAGCCGGGCAGGAAGAACATGTTTCCAACTGTTGGGAACACAATGAGTTCATCTTTTTTCCGAGCGTGACCGAACTGGCAGGCGTACAAACTGGTCGCTCAGATCTCCACGCCTGACTAATGCACTGGAGTAGCACTGGAGTCGACAGTGTGATTTGTTGAAACAGTAAACGCCACCTCCGCGAGGCACGAGGGGAAAAAATCGGCGCAATTTACGTTTTGACAAATTGTCGATCTCATTTTTTTGATATTTTTTTTAAACTGTATGTAACACGGCAAGATGGCGCATAGGTTCGTCGTCTCGTAAATGTCTCTGCCAGGTAGCACATACACAAAGACAATACTAATGTAAACAGTCGTAAACGAGAAATAAATATAAAAAAAATAACAAATAAAGAATTTAGAGCAAGACTGCCTAGTCGATTTATTTAAACTTCGGACCGTCATCGCGATGGTCCCGAGTTCTAATCCTGCACCACGTTCAGCCCCTCCCCCTCCCCCCCAACACTTCTGTGTGAGTTTGACTATAAGGTAATAATCTTCAATTCTGGGCGGGTTCGTCAATAGCTTGTATATAACAGAAAAATGTACGAAAGTCTAAAGTCTAGATCTAGAGTTAGATCTAAGTCTAAGTCAATCTAAATGTATAGCCTAATGAGGATGTGTGAAAACTGCGCGGTAAAAAGATATAGGCCTATCTCAACACGGCTACGCAGCTTTAGCGAACAGCGAACGAATGTATTAAAAATGCTTTAGAAAAAAAAAATTTGAATGTTAATTTGATTAGAAAATATGAAATGAATGGACTATAATTAGTATGTTCATGTGTTAAAGCATAAAAATATCTTTGCGAAAAGAAGTTTTATCATCTTAGAGTTCAATAAGAGTTTTAGACCTAGGAATAGACTCAGTAGAGAGATGTGTTAATGTGTAACCATTTGGTAATGTCTAATCGGGATATCTAAATTCGCAAATATAAATATCGAATAAATGTAAAAATGCTTTTGAAACACAAATTTGAAGGTTAATTTGATTAAATAATGAAATCAATAAACTATATTTTGTATTTTCATGTGTCAAAAAAACAACAACAACACTATAAGTGCAAAGTTTAGTTCTTAAAATTAGATCTAGATCTAAATCCTTTCGATCTTTTCTCATGTCAACATTGTAAACATGGCATAGATCCATAAAATACTATAGCGGTAATAGAGTTGGTCTTTTTTTTTTTTTTTTTTTTTTTTGAAGGTCTTAAGTTTGTTTTAGGGCTACAATAAATACACTACAGTCTAAGTTAGTACCCAAGGAACATTTCTGCCAAGTTTTATCAAGATTGGTCAAGCGGTTTTTATTTCTATACGGGGACATACATACATACATACGCCAAACATTCTACTTTATATATTAGACAATGCACCACAATCAGTATTCCTCGTACTCCGTTGTTGTTTCCCCCCCCCCCCATTTTGATTTACTTTCCAAATTTAATTACGCCTACCATTAACATTAAGGCCTACCTCATTCCCCCCTCCCCTTTTCACAAGTACATATTAAAAAAAAAAAGATTGTTAAAACATTCAAAATGTACTTACCACAAGTACAACTTCTTGTCTTTATATATATCCAAAGAAAAATTATATCCTAAGGTAGAGGAAAGCATTGAGCGTGACCTGGTAAAAAAGGCGCCGTCATCACATCAATCACCAGAACCTGCAGGCGATAAACATGAGGAGATAAGCAATATAACCTAGTGAATCCTCGCAGACTATCTAAAGAGAGACAGGTATGGCATCAATGTATCTATTCAGCCTTGTGAAATATAACTCCCGTACCAAAAATACAAATCTAGATTTAAATATACGATACTCGTGCCTAGTACTCTGTCAAAATCCTTACGTTGGAATAGATACGGGAAGGGCACCACTAATCCCTAAAACATTTTTTTTTCTCTCCCTTTATTGCACCCTGCATCATTAGAAAATGCCTGGTGCCAGGAACGGAAATCAAGGCGAGCGAGGATCTGGTATGAGGAGGTGATATAGTGTACCGGGGTAAAAAAAAAATATCAACGGCTTAGCTTCACTATCTGTCGTTTCAGGTAATGCCAGATCTTACTGTCAGATAATATATAACCCTAGTCAACACAGAAGCGCGTCCTGCGGTGGGTGCTGGAGTCCCCTTTAAGTGCTTAGAAAATGAATTTCATGCTATATCTGACCACATTACATCACCACGTAACGTAACATTTGTAACGCATTATTATAGTGTCCAGGGAGCCGAAAACCCGCTGGCGTTGCATTATGTGATAAATAAAATAAAAAATGAAACGGATGGTGTTTGATAATTTGAAATCCACATTAAAAAAAAAAAATACAAATATTGAAGTGTAGTGATTTCTTGTGGAAACAAGCCTGAAATAGAGGAGATAAAAACACTATGGAAGTGAGATGAAACCCTTCAAAATATCCCTAGTGGGGACGCCCTTGTAAGGAGACATAATACATAATCCCATCTAGATTCTCTTTCTACCCAAAAACGCACTTTAATAATAATAATGGCAATAATTGTGTAACAGATTAACAAATTAGATCGCAGTAAGTCAAGTCAAAATGGTCTGTTGTAGATCTAGTAACTCTTCTGAACCAGTGTACAAAAAAAAATGTTAATGACACTAAAATATCGCTGAAAAACAATGGGCGACATGCTGTCTTCTCTGTGACGTCATGCCTCCTTGACGTCACCGCGTTCATAAAAATTACTCGCACTGCGATGCACCGTTTCATCGAAGAGTGCAAGTCTGCAATTTAAGAGTTGACCACTTCACTCGTACCTAACATTGCAATCACAACTTTACCCCGCAACTTTACCAAACATAAAAAAGTGCTCTAGTAAAAGCAACTGAACCCCCCCCCCAAAAAAAAAACGAGCGACGCCTCTGGACTAAGTTACAAAATAATTTGGTGAGGTCGCTGGGTGTGCTTGGACTTGCGAGGGTGTTTTATAGCGACATGACTGAACCAGATTTACACCGGAACACGCCGGCTCTGACACGTGGTGCCAGGGACGAAGAGCTCCGAGAGGGGGGAAACCAGTTTCAGGTCGTTTTTTAAGTACATTGGACACATTTATGCCCCCATGTTATCGGAAGACTTAATATTTGGGGATGTTTACGTTTATTTGGTTTAAACATTGTTTCGTTATGCTTCCTGGTTAATGTTTTTTGTGAGTCATAAATTTGACTCCGTGGATATATATCAAGGTAATTTAAGAGACAAGCTACCAACATATCTCATAGATCAACATGACAGCAGGATCAAATATCCACAATGAGTAATATAGGTTATACAGTGACCTTTGACTCTGGGTCTAATAAGGCGATTTTTTTTTTCTCTCTTATCGACCACTTTTGTATCAAATACATTTTTGTGTGTGTGTGTTCAATACTGTTAATCCTCGGATAGCGAACAGTGCTCGTAGACCGAAACACATATGTGAGCATCGTTGTTTTTTGTTTCAGCGTAATTGTATAGTTTAACGTAACTATACACTTTGAAGATAAATTGGAGTTTAGTCTTTAAATGGGAATTTTCAAAACCAATTTTATCACCGTAATCTGATCTTTGTTTACATTTCGATTTTCATGCTTTAGCACATGGGTAAACATGGTCTGTACGAAAGAAAAAGAAGAGAAAGCTATTTGAACGGGGGCGCAATAATGGAACCTACGGCAGAAAAAAAATAAAAAATTAATTAATAAAAAGATTTGGAAGCAAATATACAAAATCTACAAGGAAACATCTCAAACGAGCACTGTTAAAAAAAATACATAAGAAACATTTTACGCTATTTTTTTTTTGGAAAAATAATAATTAAATAAACAATAATATATATTTTTAAATAAATAAAAATAAAATAATAATGGAATAAAAATATAACAATTATAAGTGGTAATTTTAAATGGCTCTAACAGAAGAACATTGAAATTTGATTCTCCATTGTGTAAAAGTAAATATCTCGCATTCCTCTTTATAAACTATTCTAGTATTCAGAACACCGGATATGTAAAATAAAAGCTATTTATAAGTTTGCAGTCATCATGAAAATCCGTCAGAAACAATTATTAGCTTCTGTCGATTTTTTAAAAAAATCAAAGCACATGTATGTGGGAAATCTAGAAACAAAATACATTTGCACCCATCACGATTGCGTGAGAGCCGTCGAGGACCAGCGTCTAATTTGAGGGTGAACTTCTGGTCAGTTTCGTCCGTTAATAGGACTGGCGAGAGGGAAGCGAATGGTGGTGCGTATCACCAAGTCTCACTGTATGGTTTTTCGCCCCTGATTTAAAACGAAATTTAAACATTGTAAACAAACAAAAAATGTGTAACATTTTTTCCAATCAGTTTTTCTATTTTTGATTTTTTGTTCCTATTACAACAGTAATATACTGAAACACCTTGACCAAAAACTGTTACAATATTTTAAATATAAGTTCACTGCATATTTAAAGACAGACAAATTGAAAAACATATCCTTGACCCAGAGTATAATAGTACAAGAAATATATTAAAACATTAGAGGTTTTTTTTTATTCCTGACCTGAACCGCTAAAGTACAATGTTAAATCACCGGATTGCACTCTAGCAGATTACGGGCCCCTGGCTACTCAGCAAAGCGGATACAGAAATTATAGATTGGATCTCCTGAAGTCTGCAGAGTGCAGACCATATCACAGCGGAGACCAGACCCTGTGAAGTTGTCTGGTACACAATGCACATTACTAGTCTAGATCTGTTGAACTGATACATTAGCAGAACATTTTATTATGTATTTTTTTCGTCAAGTCCTAAAAGTTTTCTGTCGTTTGTTTCAGATTACTTGATGTTCAGTTCCTTTATCGTCTGCAGGGCTAATAGGAGTCCTCCTCAAGTCAGGTCCTAAAAAAAAATTTTTTGGGGTCGTAAACTTTATGTTCAGTCTGTATCGTTTGCAGAGAGCTAAAAGTCCTCCTCAAATGAAGTCCTACACGTTTTTTTTTCTTTTTACAAAGCTTATATAAACTCACTCTTCTGTCTGGTAAAAAGGTTTGTACACGATATTTCTCCTACACCCAATATCGAATCAAGCTGTAATTTAAAAATTATTTCTTTTCTTCTGATAACACAAGAATCAATAAAAACAAAATTAACCAATTAATTTTGGTAATTAATTATTTTGTTTGGTATCTTAAACAAGGGAAAGGAATTGTAGTTGACTGAAGTGGTGGTATAAGTTGAATTAGTCCCCTTTATAGGTCGCCGCTTTAAAGTAAGTTTGAAATCAAACAATACATAACTACACAATTTTCTATAGTCATTAGCACCTCACGCAGAGTGGTTAGTATGTCGGTTTGAGGAGGAGTGAGACATAAGTTCGAATTGAGGTGGTTTTTTTTTTTTTTTTTTTTTATTACGGTAAAATTCACCTATACATCCTTTTCTTTCTGAAAAGCAGGATTGGGAAATAATGATATTTAATTGGAAGAAGAAAATAGAGCACGCAGGCATACACACAAAACCATCAGACCTGTGGTCACTCATGCAAGCGAAACCTGGACGCTGACAAAAAAAAAAAAAACACAGAAAATCTGCTAAACAATTGGGAAAGAAAAATCATCAGAAAGATTTATGGTGCCTTACATGAGGTAGCCGGATGGAGGATTCGCACCAACCAAGAAATAAACCAGCTATATGAAGACCCCACCTCCTTATTGACGGAAATTAAAAGGAACAGATTACGTTGGGGGCAGGTCACCTCGACAGAATGCAAGAGAGCAAAGGAGCAAAGATTGTTCACCTGCAAACACCAAAAGGCAGGCGCCCCAAAGGCAGACCACGAGTAAGGTGGTTGATGCCCTAGAGGCAGATCTACAACAGCTAAAAGTCTGGGCATGGAGACAAAGTCAGGCATAGATTAGAATGAAGAGATGTGCTAAAGCAGGCCAGGGCCCTCCATGAAGACATAAAGTACAGGATAGATCAGAATGGAGAGATGTGCTAAAGCAGGCCAGGGCCCTCCATGAAGACATAAAGCACAGGATAGATTAGAATGAAGAGATGTGCTAAAGCAGGCCAGGGCCCTCCATGAAGACATAAAGTACAGGATAGATCAGAATGGAGAGATGTGCTAAAGCAGGCCAGGGCCCTCCATGAAGACATAAAGTACAGGATAGATCAGAATGGAGAGATGTGCTAAAGCTGGCCAGGGCCCTCCATAGAGACATAAAGCACAGGATAGATTAGAATGAAGAGATGTGCTAAAGCAGGCCAGGGCCCTCCATGAAGACATAAAGTACAGGATAGATCAGAATGGAGAGATGTGCTAAAGCAGGCCAGGGCCCTCCATGAAGACATAAAGCACAGGATAGATTAGAATGAAGAGATGTGCTAAAGCAGGCCAGGGCCCTCCATGAAGACATAAAGTACAGGATAGATCAGAATGGAGAGATGTGCTAAAGCAGGCCAGGGCCCTCCATGAAGACATAAAGTACAGGACAGATCAGAATGGAGAGATGTGCTAAAGCTGGCCAGGGCCCTCCATAGAGACATAAAGCACAGGATAGATTAGAATGAAGAGATGTGCTAAAGCAGGCCAGGGCCCTCCATGAAGACATAAAGTACAGGATAGATCAGAATGGAGAGATGTGCTAAAGCTGGCCAGGGCCCTCCATGAAGACATAAAGTACAGGATAGATCAGAATGGAGAGATGTGCTAAAGCTGGCCAGGGCCCTCCATAGAGACATAAAGCACAGGATAGATTAGAATGAAGAGATGTGCTAAAGCAGGCCAGGGCCCTCCATGAAGACATAAAGTACAGGATAGATCAGAATGGAGAGATGTGCTAAAGCTGGCCAGGGCCCTCCATGAAGACATAAAGCACAGGATAGATTAGAATGAAGAGATGTGCTAAAGCAGGCCAGGGCCCTCCATGAAGACATAAAGTACAGGATAGATCAGAATGGAGAGATGTGCTAAAGCAGGCCAGGGCCCTCTAATGGGCTGTAGCGCCACTGGGATGTGTGGAAGGATAGGCATACACACACAAACCATCAGGCTTTTTTAAACACTATTTACCAAAAGAAAAATTTGTAAAAAGTTTCTCTTTAATACAGCCATGAGATTTATAACAAATGAGTATTCACATTTGACTAGAGCGACATCATTACTAAAATTATGAGATTAAGAAAACGCTACAGGACAGAAGACTAAAAAGTAAAGCAGTAATAATGCATAAAACAGTCTAATAAAATACCCAGAAATACACAAAGATAAAGGCACATTTCTTATCCCATATGCTAGGATAAATTCAAACAAGCGCTCTTTCTTTCTTATGCTACCGGAGCATGGAACGGGTTGCCTGAATCAGACAGGTAAGCCAACGGCTTAACAGAGTTTAAGCCTCTAATTAACATGCACGACTAATTAAAAGCATGGACACGCGTAGGACGTAATTATCTTATCTTTTGACGGAACGTCTGTAACTTAATAAGATAAGAAATTAGAACAAAAAAAGGTTTAGTGTTAAAACTTCGGGGGGGGGGGGGGGGAAACCTAATTAAATGGGGTTACGTATTGTACATCAGCTACTGAAAGAAACACTTTAAAAGGTACTAAAAGGGGATCTATTGTGATGGTGCATATTTCAAAGCGATAAATCCGAGCTATGGAAAGTCGGAGACAGATATTTATGTTAACAAGAGTACCCTGAAATGTCTAAAAACTATGTCAGGTTTCCAGTATTCTATGATTTTGTATTTATATTTTTTATTTTAACAATTTATATATGTAAATATATAATCACGCCTTTGGAGAAAAAAAAAAAAAGAACAAAAAAAAAAAAAAAAAAACAGCAACCGATCCTGGTGACAACATTCTGACAACTTCCTGTCAGCCGATACCTGTCTCCTAGTGTCATGTGTCGGTATAAGAGTGTATGGTATCTGCAATAGGATCCACTGGAGTTTGTTACAGCTTGTGTAGGTTATGTGACACCACTCTCAGGTAAACATCATGTAGAAAAAAATAATTGTTTCTATGTCATCCTTTGCAGTTCCAGGTCGACTTAATGTCATGTTAAGATCTGCCTTTCAATCACTTTTCTTTAAAAAAAAAGAAATATAACTCCTGTCTGTCTGGTACACATTTTGTACACTTCTCATTCTCGGATCATGTTGTAAGTTTTGCAAAATTATGTATTGTTTCTAATAACACACGAATCAACAAAAAATTAAATAATAAAAGAAATAAATAATTAATTACATAGTTTTATATAGAGACTATACAAATTAAGGGGAGATAAGTACAGAATTAGGTCGTCGCCAAAAAATTTGAAACTAACACAAGATATTTTCATAAGCGCTTGACTAGCTCAGTGGCTAGCGTGTCGCACTCTCGCTTGTTTTTCTTTCTTTATACCATTTATTGGATTTAAACTGAGTCGAATGAAAGTGTTATTATATACTATAACAATTTGTATTTCTTTATTTCTAAATTTTTAGTCTATTCATTTAGCCGAGCGTCGTAAATATTAATTTCGCTCTTAGCTGAATTCTTCTATTTATGCGCTTGAGATCATACAATGTTTGTTTTTCTCAGAAGGGCGATATCAAGTAATAGTTAATAAGTTGAACGCAGACGGGTTCTTTTTACTAGTACCAAAAAACATTTACAAGAAAATTTATTTTCTTTTCGAAGGATTACCATGGCTGAGTGGTAAAGCTTGGCTTCCGAACCGGGGAAGGTGGGGATCCTGGGTTCGAATCCTGATGAAGACTCGGATTTTTAATGAAAACATGAAACCCTTGTTAACCAAGGGCCACAGAAACAGATCACTTTTTTTTAGTGCATTGTTTTAACAGCACCAAAGCAATATTTTATCGTGGAAGAAAATAAACACCACCAACAATCCAAAGCTCATAATTATGGGGGTTTCTAAATATACACAGCGTCAGCTCCACTGTAAAGGGAAATAGAAACCAGAGTATTTGAAACCAGACAGATAATAGTTCATGCGTAAAATGTAAAGCCAACTGAAAGTCAAATGAATCATAAAAAGTACAGAGCTCTAGGACTACTTCACGCTTGAACAGTGACCTATCATTAAAGGCTCCCTCGCCCTGATAGTAGACAGCAGCTCTAAGAATAATAGAATTAGATCCTCCTGTTGTTGAAGAGGGTGGGGTGGGGGGAAAGGCCGGGAATTTCAATCAGTGCCAAACATTTCTTTCTGACTTTAAGGTAGTAACCTTTGTCAGTGACGTCTACTCGTGACGTCAAGTGTGAACTATCTGTCGTGTGCAGATCACTGGAGCGTCAAATCAACACTGTCAGCCCGAACAGCGTAGGAAAAGGCTGTAGTTAGTTGAATGTTTCCGTAGTACAATGGGAGAAGGGGTGGTTGCGCCGTCTAACCTTCTCTAGCCCACAGACGCTCAAACTAGCAAAGCACATACACCGGCGCCTTCGACATACGTCACGGAGGTCACGCATACACATAACAGAAAGAATCATTTAAGTGCAGCCGAGCGTTAGCGCCTTACAGCTTAAATACATTACTTTCTATGTAAAACATTCTTATACTTAATACCATTACGTCAGCGAACGTACAAATCACTTTGCGTTGCTCATGTGGCAGCCAACGCCACGCTCTAATTGTCAGGTTAATCCGATCTAGTTCAACAGCGACACACAATGCCATGGCACTCGCTACGTGGCTCGGGGGTTTTTGTCTCAATATTCACCGAGTTTTGTCTAGATCTAGGCCTGAACTCATTCGAAAGAGATTTCGTCTTTTGAGTTGCGTCCTGGGTCTAGATACGAGTGCAAAACCATGACGTCGAAGTCTGTCTATTAAGAGAGACTTAAACTTAAAATTGCAAGTCAAATAGAGAATCTTATTTTATCTCTTCAAATAAAGACGCGGTGGCTGAGCGGTAAAGGCTTGGCCTCTAAACCGGGGGTCCCGGGTTCGAATCCTGGTGAAGACTCGGATTTTTAATTTTCGGCATCTTAGAGCGCCTCTGATTCCACCCAGCACTAAATGGGCACCTGACATTAGTTGGGGAAAAGTAAAGGCGGTTGGTCGTTGTGCTGGCCACATGACGTCCTTGTTAACCGTAGCCCACAGAAGCAGATGGCCTTTACATCATCTGCCCTGTAGACCACAAGGTCTGAAAGGGGAACTTTACTTTACTATCGTATCTTTTCAAACAGACGTTACTTAAAAAAAGATGATTACGTCCTACGCGTGTTCCTATGTCAATCTAGTCTGCTAACAATAATCACAATTAATGCCTGAAGTTAGTTATGACATAAATGTCACCTCAGTTCATCTCAGCTATAGAACTGTGTGTCCGAACACTTCACCGTGAGAACGAGGGCAATGAAGAAGAAAAAGTAGACTTGTCCTTGAGAATGACCAGTACTGACAATGACCACTTTTGTCTTCACTTCGGCCGCTTGAACGTCGGGTCATCACAAATATATGAGCTGACCATTGTTCCCCCGTTTCTGATTTCCCTCATCCGGTCCGAGCCGATCTTTTCACATGAATAGAATAAGGACAGCAGAAAGAGGTCAATGGTTTTGATGGCAGGAAATGATATCAGAAACCGAACGCAATACAGATCTTAAAAATGTCATCTATACCAACAGGATTCGAATGACTAGAAAGATGTCATTTAATAAAGAGCTTCAAATGACAGCACGATAAGTGAAATGTCATGAAAAAAAAAAAACATGATAAACGCAGATATGGAAGGAAAGTCATAATCCACACCCACACACAAATTTTTCTTTCTACAAAAGATTTGCATTGACAAAAAAAAATATTATTACGCTCTACGCAATTATCCAATTATCCATGTATTAATCTAGTCTTGCGTGTTAGTTAGAATCTTACACTCTGATTATTCACCGGTTTTCCTGGCTGATTAATGCAGCCCGCTACATGCTCTAATGGTATTAGGGAAGAAGGAGCGCTTGTTTGAATTAGTCCCAGCGTATGGGATATGAAATGATTCTTTATCTGTGTGTCTGAGAATTTTATTAGGTTGTACTTTTATATTTAAGTTATGGTTCGTGTTTTACATTATTATTGCTATTTCGAGTCTTCCGCCCTGAAGTGCCTTTAGTGCAGCGGTTCTCAACCTTTTATGCTGGGCGACCCCTATTTACTATCCCCCCCACTCTGCCCCCCTCCCCGCACACACACATACAGCAATAGAAGAGTAGACAATAGCAATCCATATTTTGGATCGTCTAAGGCGACCCCCCAAGGGGGGGGGCGCAACTAACAGGTTGAGAACCCCTGCTTTAGTGGCTTTACTAATGAGAATTACACTTTGTTGGATGGCATTTACTTTAAACTGCATTGATGACAGGTTCCTTCAATGTCATAGGTCCTACGGAAAGACCAGCTAAATGACTCATCAACAAAAACTGTTGATAAAATCCCAACACTCGGGATCGAGTATGTCACTGACATTTAAAACATAAGAAGAAACCCATACGTAGAAACTCGAAGGGAAAAAAAAACGCGAGAAAACAACAAGGGTGGAGGGGATATAAAGGGGTTGAATCTGGCAGCCCTAGAGGAGAACATGCCTGATCAATTCAATGAACATGTCAGACTGCTAGGCGCAATGACAATGACGAAGAACGTGTCTATTTTTAAACACAAGAAGGTCAAGGCCTCATAAACTAAATCATATTTTTCTTCAGAGTCTAAACTCTTAAAATAGTACCCCTGCTCAACGGGGATGTTTAGGACATGTATAAGCAAATTATAAGAGCTACATACACATTGAAAGCAAAGTATTGTGCCGAATTTCTCCACAGTTCTAGGAGCTTAAATAAGATTAAACATAAATCACATTAAGACTATTTACTAGTAGCTAGTTTTAGTACTAGACTTACTGATTTAGTTTGAATAGTGACTGAAACTCAGTGAAGTAACGTCTGTATTATATACGAAGAAGAAGAAGATATTCTGATATTATTTTGACGTTTCAAGCAGAGTTTCCCAAATTTTTTTCTTTAAGGGGAGACTTCACACCGTCTGAGCATTTAGCAGAACACTTTACATATTTTTTTTAGAAGATAAATTAATTCACGTATTGGACTACTAGTTAATTATTCCAGTAGTTTGTGGAACACCTATTCAGTTTAGTTAATTATGTGATAGGCCAATTGTAACAAACAAACACACAAAAAAATATAATTTGGCAACATTACTGTGTGGTGCTAACAACGTGACTAGAATATCATGCCAACTTTTCCTTCATGCATATCCAACAAACTCTGTTATAAGTAAAACACGTTACGTGTAAGCAAATAGATCTATATTTCTTTGATCCCTAGATTGGAATTCAAATGTTGTTGAAGAGTCACACTACAAGTGGGGATTCATTTCCTCTAAGTCTATAAAAACATAGACTCTCATTTTAAGTCATAGATGAAATCAAACGAGAAGAACCCACGAGTTTGGCCGTGAAATTCGTCCCTTAAGTGCGCTTGTTTTAAACTTATGGGGATGGAGAGCGTCAGTGTTACCGGAAGTAGGGACTCTTTGGGAGCACACTGAAATGATTGCAAAACAAAACCGATACAGAACACACAAACATACGCACGCGCGCGCGTATACACACACACACATACACGCGCGCTTATGCAATGTTCAGGCGCCTGAGATGACCACCTGTCTGGGCGAACCATGGACTTTACACAGCTATGGGATTTTTTTTTGGGGGGGGGGGGGGCAAATAAATACGCGATCGATCTTCTATTTCCTTCATCCACCGCCTCCGACCTCCCCTTCCCTAAAGCCTTTTTTAAAAAAAAACACCCCGTGCAATTATAGATTTTGGAGGAGGAAGCGATAAAGCTTGGGGAGGGCGGGAAACATTGGGAAAGAGGAGAAGAGGAAAGAAAAAAAGAGGGATGTAGTTCTCTTTTCTCGCGTGCAGACACGAAGAGGGATAGAGAGAAAGTGCGACATGAGGAAATACATCCTAAAAACAAAACAATAAAAAAACAAACAAAAAAAAACAACATCACACTAAGAAGAAGACGCGACAATAAATCTGTCCGGGGCCATCAGAAAGCTCTTTTCATAAAACCCTGCCGCCTGTTTAATATGGCTGACTGAGGGGGGGGGATGTGTGACGGGGCGTGAGGGGAGAAGGGGGCGTGGGGGGGGGGGCTATGAGTTGTCTGGGATATCTATTTTTTTGTCTTCTTCATCCAAGAGATTGCGAAGCTCCTCGTGAGACAGCGGCGCCCTTCCAATACAAAACTTAACAATGGACAGAGATGAATGGTTAGACAGTAGCTACTGACATTGACCCCCACCCCCCACACTTTTTCCCCCTTCTACTTACCCTACCCCCCAACCCAAAAGAATTTTTTAAAAAAAGTAATAAACTCAACTGTGCTTAATAAAGGAACTCAACATCTCAAAGTGTCACTTTTTACCCAAGAAGTGGCGGAATGGAAACCGATGCGTTTTTTTTTCCTTAAAAGTTAACTCATGCACTAAACTATAAATAAAGTCTAAATGTTTTCACTGAACGATATAATTACTTCAAGTGCCTGTGTTTTTTTTAACGTTTAATCTTTAAAATGTATGTGTGTGTGTGTGAGTGAGAGAGAGAGAGAGAGAGAGAGGGAGAGAGAGAACAACATGAGAACCACTTCACTTTCTTGTGATGTCAATCTAATAATGTTCAAACATCGGGCCAGAACGTTGATACTCTTCACGATGTTTACCTCCTATGACGTCATTTGTTGACATTAACTACGACCCAATACAACCGTGTTTTCTTGTTTGTTTTTTCTCCTGTGTTTTTTCTCTCGCGGTTGATTCTATGTTTATACCCCTTCATTTAAATATCACATGCACTTTTAAGCCGCTAGCCACGTGACCTCCCCCCCCCCCTCTCCGTCTTTGATGTCAAATGCTGTAAATAAGAGAATAGAGATAAGAGGTATGGGGAGAAGAGAGGAGAAATAATGGGAAAAACAAAGAGAAGTGGGGGGCAGAGGAAATGGTGGTGGAAACAAAAGGAGAAAGAAGAGTGGAAAAAGATTAGGCCCTTCTCTGTTTAACTCTTTCTCTCCGTTATTATTTAACACGTTCTGGTGGAATCAACATTGGTATCGTCAGTTAGGAGAGAAAGAGTTAAAGAAGTAATGTTTGACTTTCTATTTTTACTAACAGGATATTTCAATGCATGTTATTATCTATTTTACACGTTCTTGTAGCTTGCTTCAACTCTTGATGTGCGAAGTTTCTAATATTTAGATTACTATATACATATATTACTATATAGATTACGACTTTAAATAAAAAAACTAAAAAAAAAAAACTTTCCGATAATCTTTAAGTTTAGTAGTACAACTTTATGGAGTGGTGGTTGAGCACTTGTTAATTGTATTCTTACACCTATAGATCTAGTTTAAATCTTGTGGAATTAGTTTATGTGTTTTTCGTAACAATACCTCTATTCAAGTCAGAACTTCACGGAAGTCGGGTGGGCGGAACCTGGACGCTGAACTCAAAAACGGCTCTAACGTTGTTGTTGATGTTGTGTTGTTTTTGTTTGTTTTTTTTTTTGGAAATTCAACAGTTGCTGTATAACAGAGAGAAAAGAGTTACTAGCGCGTTGGCCACATTGGGGAAAACTCTGGTTTGACCGTTATCCATTTTTTAAAGTAAAAAATAAATAAAAGTAAAATTTGGCTTGAGTACTAGACTTAGATCTAGAGCCAACAACGGTTTCTAAAGGACTATCTCGTTCGGGAATTTCCGAATGTAAGGCATTATTGATTCAAGAGTTTAATAAATTAATCTTCAGGAAAATTTGCGAACCGTCTTTAAAGTCTAAATTTAAAGGCTTAGATCTATATTATTGGAATTATTCAAGAAAAAAAAAGTTGTTTATTAAATTTAAAGTTACTTTAGGTTTATGGATATATTATCTGTTGGTGACAGTGTCGCATAATTTTTGGTAGCCTACACCCCCCATAGAAACCACGGACCCCCCCCCCCACACACACACTTTTTGTTTCTCGTACCTGCTTATCGAGTTAATAGGTAAGCTTCACAAAGGTTTTGACACACACTAAACCACAAACTGTTCATCTTGCTAGAGGCGTAGTATGGCATCATTATTATGATATTTAATATCAAAGTTATCCTAAGTATTAAATAGATTTTTAAAGTTTTTTTTTAAGTCAAAAGGATTTGCCATATTATGTATATAATAAATAAACCAATTAATTAGTGTCGTGTTTCCTGCGTACTCATTTATGTCTGTCGCCCACCTGTGAAGGGCAGTGTCTGAACTACTGATTATGATTAGCTGTCTGTTTGTTTTCTTTCTAAGTCCAGGGAAAAAGGTTCCAGGTAGACACTGTCCACCTGTTTCAACAAACATGTATATCCATGAAAGCAGAAATGGTATATGAGTTGGTGACTGGCTTACGAAAAAATTTTAGATATTTTTTAGAAAGTTTTTTGTTTTGTCTTTTAAAACAACTCGGTTTGTTTATAGTTCATGGTAAGGTCAATTAGTGAAAGTTCAAACTCTCTCCCCCCCCCCCCCCCCAACACCTTTTTTATTCCTATTTATGTACAGTCGTTGCATTGAAGCTCCACAAATCTGGTCAACGAAACCATGGTAGGCGTATTATTTTGTTAATATGGAATTTTCAATGTTTTTTTTTTTAAAACTACTCTGTTGGTTTTTAGTTCATGATATGGTCAGTTCGAGCAATTAACCCACTTTCTAATCGACTCAATATACCCCCCCCCCTTTCTCCTCAACCCTGTTAAAGTACATTAGGAATCTAGTGCAGACTAAAAAAAGATTGTTTTAGGAAAAAAAAATCTCGATTTATATGCTTTGAAAACACGACTAAGCTGATTATTCTAAATGAAAACAGATCACAGGGTTAGTCTGAGTGTTTACTACCAAAATTAGCCTCAACCTCTACATACTATAATTCAAACGTTGAGTAAATGTGAGCCTCCGCCAACATGGTACATGTTTAAACAAACATGATTCGTTTTTTTTTTTTTGTTTTTGTTATGTGTGTGTGTGTCTTTCTTGAAACGCCCAACGCTTACCAGACACACGTAGACACACACACGCACGGCACACATATACGATATCCCTCTCAGTACACACACAATACTCGTCACACACATATACACTCATACCCCCTCCCCTCTCTCACGTCAATGTTGATTGATTAACTTTTCTCTCCCTCCTGCCAACATCTTCAACCCTTTAATCAATTCCGCCGCCTCCCCTCCCCCCACCCCACCCTTCACCCTCTTCAGTCTTTCCAATTAGCCCCTCCCACCCCACACTTTCTCACCCCCTCCCTCCCTCCTGTTCTCGTCTTCGATTAAGCTTGAGCCTGTCCCCCCACTCCCACCATTAAATGAAAGAAGAACCAGACTCCTGAGATCAGAACGAAGAAGCTGGACTCATCCTAAGACATCCTTCTATCAAGCCAGCTCTTCCTACTTCCGTCCCTAGATTAGTTGAATTCTTATTGTCGTTTCTTTTCGCAGAAGAATTGATTAGGGATAACCCACTTTTTTCAGCAGATCACATTAACACGTTGTTTTCTATTATTAAAAAAAAACAAAAAAAAAAAACTATTCAATATGTTATTACAAATTTACTTTCGCTTGAAATCTTTTATCAGAACATTTTGGTCTGATTAACAGATGGGTCAAATCTGTTTCAACGAGAACGCTTAACGCGAGAGTCACGTTCCTAGGACAAACGACCAAACGTCGCCAATTCCCCAATGTTTGCCAGGAACCCATCAGGGTAGTCCTAAAAATCCCGAAATTCAAATATCCAAGTCTTCACAAGGATTCGAACTCAAAACTCCTCGGTTATATGTTGTACTTTCTTTTTTTTTTTTTGTTTCTAACATACTTGGGACTTTCATTCATCTAGGAACAATAAGAAGGCGTGGTGGTTGAATGGGTAAAGCGGTTGGCTTCCAAACCGGAGGGTCTTGGGTTCGAATCCTGGAGAAGACTGGTATTTTTAATTAAGTGATCTTTAGGGTGCCTCTGGTGCCTCTCTACCCAGCTCTAATGGGTAACTGACATAAGCTGGAAAAAAGTAAAGACCGTTGGTCGTTGTGCTGGCCAAATGACACCCTCGTTAATCATGGACACAATCAGATGACCTTTATATCATCTGTCCTACAGATCAGAAAGGGGGAACTTAACAAGTTAAAAAGGGGGAGGGCTGAGTGGTAAAGCGCTTGGCTTCTGATGTCGAAAGTTTTCAAACTCTCATAAATCCTAATCAACAAATTGTAGTGTATTCCTTTTTTAAAATCCTTTGCAATATAGTCTACTCATTATCTTACACGATTAGGCAGAAAAACGCTTAGGTTGGCGGCAACTGAGAAATCAGCTGTTTATTTAGGACGCCAACTTGGTTTCCAATAGTTTCATAAGACAACCAAATACTGGGTGATACAAACTTGTTTTTCTTTTTTTTTTCTTTGTAAGGATAAGTCATTAGCTCGAAATAAATAGATACGAATCTATAATACAAACGTTAAGTCGGTCCTTCTATAGTCTATACGGTTCAAAAACTTGGAGAGTCACTAAAACAAATATGGAAAAGCTCCAGACCTTTGTTAACAGATGCTCGATCGCATATTTATTTGGTGCCCCCCCCCCCCCCCAAAAAAAAAAAAAAAAGAATTTGAAGTTTTTCATATTGCTATGATTATCGTCAAAATCTCCAGTTGTAGAGTTTCACACTCAAAAGTTAACCACATTATCTGCTCTTTGTTTACTCTTTGATATTTGAAGTAATTATACTGTCAATTTGTGGGAGAGAGACAAAGGCCCAAGTTATCAAAAAAGCGAAAGTGGAGCTGGATAGGACACACCCTGCGAAATCCAGCTACCAAAGTTGCAAGGCACTTGATTGGAATCCGCAAGGAAAGAAGAAAGTGGACAGACCCAAGCAAACATGGGAGAGGTCAGTCATCAGCTAACAGGGGTTCTCAACCTGTGGGTCGCGACCCGCTTGGGGGTCGATTGACGATTTGCCAAGGGTCGCCTAAGACCATCGAAAATATGGATTGTTATTGTCTATTCTTCTATTGCTGTATGTGTGTGTGTGGGGGGGGGGGGTCGCGTCAGAGTGGGGGATTGTAAAAAGGGGTCGCCGATCTTAAAAGGTTGAGAACCGCTGAGCTAAACTAAGGATACTGGAATGACATGGGAGCAGATGAAGAAAGCTGCTCGGAACCGAGTTCGGTGGAGAGGTGTGGATGCGGCCCTATGCTCCCCTGGGAGTGCACAGGATTAAGTCAGTAAGTCACAACCTATACAATTCACAAGGTGTACAATTACACGTTGTTGTTGTTGTTTTATTAATATAACCCTAAAATATCCCCCCCAGCCAGAAAAAAAAAAAGCTATTTTATGCACATGGGTCTTTACTTATTTGAAATACCGGTACACGCAAAAACGCCAGATGAAATAAACTATCTTGTTTCATTATGAAATCTCTAAATTATCAAGTTTTAAAAGAAATATCTACATAAACGTTTATGCCTCTTTTATTACGAGCTTGGTAAACATACAAATCTCTTTTTAATGGCTTCCTTTGAGGAACTGACCTAATTCTGTCGTGTAAGCTTTTTCTTTCCTAAGTATTAGAAAAGAGTTCTTAAAAAACTGTACCCAGGGAAGAAGAAACAGAAACAAACATTGCTTTAAACTCCAACGAACTGAAAACATAAAAGCTAGTTCAAATCAAATACTCCACACACCATCATTGAATTACGAAAAATTAACAATACAAATCGAAATTAAAACAATTGTGTTTTCTGCATGTAAGAGCTTATGTAAAGTAATATTTAAAGTAGTAGTTTAGAGTAGTAGTGCAAATGAAACTACAAGAGCGGAGATCATGGGCATATCCAGGGGAAACCCCCCCCCCCCCCGGAAATGAAAATCCCCCCGGGGGGTGGGGGGTCGGAGTTTATTGACTGATTTTTTGCCTTGATTTTGTTTATTTTAGGTGAGATTCTAATACTAAACCATCACTTGCCCTGACATATATATTAACTCTTTCTCTCAGTAATTATTTACCACATTCTGCTGGAATCAACGCTGGTATCGTCAGTTAGGAGAGAAAGAGTTAAAGCAGCGATAGGGACCACATTGTTTGGAGTTCCTGCTAGGCTTAGATGTCGAATCGAAGGGTCCATGGTTCAAGGCTGTTCCTTACATCGATATATGTAAATCACCATTTTCTCTCATAAAAATGTGTGTCCCTAGTGCTACCTTTATATAGGTGGTATGTAGGCATCATTCACAGTTTCAGTACCTAACTTCACATTCGCGTCTGCTTGCACACGCACGAGATAAAGAAAAACAAACAAACAAGGTTACAAATACAGTTTGTGTGGAAAAACAAACTCAAAATCGGCCCCCGAAGTGGTCCACCCAGGCAGGTAAAAAGGCAGGTTTAAATATTTTCAGAAAGACCATCAGAATGAAATTCTATCAAAGATAAATGACAGAGAGGATCGGATCAAGAAGGTTGACAGATCTTGTGTGGTGCCCCGCGAGCCAGCAGACCAAAGGATAGAAGAAAGTGAATGTGAAGTTAGATGTGAACCTGGCCTAACTAATGTCTTATAATGAATATCTAATTGATCTAATTGTTTTGTAAAGGGTCAATCTCTTATTCAAATCCTCAAGGAAAAAACATTTCTGTAAAAAAAAAAAAAAAAAAAAAAAAAAAATTAGTTCGGTGTTCTATTGCCATAGTATACATACTACTGCAGTTTACGCGACATTTATGAAAACCTACTTATTAATTGTTGTTTTAAATTATGTCCAACTAATATGCATATTAAATAAATTTTTCTCTTTAAAAAAAAAGAAAACATTTTTTTTTTTGTGTAAATGTAGTAAATAGTATGACAGAACTTAACTTAGCAATGCAAATGTAAAAAAAAATATTTTGACAAAATTTAGAACCATTTGCATAAATGAGTTTAAAATGTGATGGATGGTAATCTAAAGAGCCTGCCGTGTTTGTTACTATAAATAGTGAATAGTTGTAAAAGTAGTGTATTTTTAATGAAAAAACTGCTTGCAGTGATTTTAAAAATGTGATTTTTTTCGCTTTCAGAAAAGAAAAAAGTAGCCGTTGCATCAAAAATTTGAAACATCTAAAATATTATGATGTCGGATTTTCACTATCTTTTCTAGTTTGAGAGAGAAAGAGAGAGAGAAAGAGAGAGAGAGAGAGAGAGAGAGAGGAGAAAGAGAGAGAAAGAGAGAGATAAAGGGGTGGGGGAGAAAAAAGTAAGATTTATACATAGAGAGAGACCGAGAGGAACAGATGAAAGAAATAAAGACAGAGAGAGAAATAGAGAGAGACAGAGAAAGGAGTGATAGAGAAGATTTTGAGAGCCACTGTACAATACAACAGAGTTATTCATCCTTTTTTCTATCTCTTATTATTCTTAACATTTGTCTAGAAAGATCTTGACAAGGGCATTAATCACATCGCGCTGACGTAACATTTTAAAGTAATGTCACATAGAACACAAGAGTACAAATGTTTTTTTAAGAAAATTATTTCTTGTTTTGGTGAATGTGTGTGCGTGTGTGTGTGCGCGCGTCTCTGTGAAGTATATGCGCTAAAATAAAATTACTCGGTGACAATCCGTTAGTTTAAACTTTGTTTTTTTTAATTAATTTATTTGTTTGTTTTTTTTTAAATAATAGTGTTTTGCATAATTGAAAAAATAAAATTAAGTTATCACCAAAACATTAGAAGAAAAGAATGTAGCTGCGAAACCGTGATTGGAGTGAATGATAGAGCATTCGATGTGGAGAAAGTGGCGCGAATTTAATTATAGAACTGGGCTGTAAGATTTGTTTCAACTATAGTTTTTGAAATTTGCATAATTCATTTAAAGTAATGTATTATTTCCTCATCATTTTAATGAGCGAAATTTAGATCTATTTTGGGATTTACACGATACATACAGTTTACATTAACCTAACAATAACAGATAGAAGCATAGAAAAAGAATAAAGGAATGTGAAGAAACGGGAAGATACAAGGTAACTTACAGAAATTGACCAGACGAACGTAAGGAGTTTATTTATTTATTTTTTTATAAATATCTAAACTAAACAATGTCAAGGACGCCATGATGAAAGATAGCTGTTGACAACTAAATAATAAAAAAATAAATAATTTGTGCTACAAACATTCACATTTATGTTTTTTCCATATTGCAAACAGGAACTTAAAATATGAACGAGTAAACAAAGAGCAGATAATGTGGTCAACTTTTGAGTGTGAAAATCCACAACTGGAGATTTTGACAATAAACTAAACAATATGAAGAGCTTCAAATTCTTTTTTTTTTTAAATATGCTTACCAACACTTTATTTACACACCGGATACAATTAAAAGGTTGCTATTTATAGGCTCATCGCCATGTACTAGCATCTCATATAGACTACTTATAGAGAGTCTCTACGTGGAAAATTTGTTATACAGGGCAGAGTACTTAAAATTAATAGTCATCAGACTATTTGCATTCTATTACAATCTATAGATGTAAATCTATTTTTTTGTTAATGTGCTCTCGTTTTTTGTTTATCTAGATCAGGGGTTCTCAACCTGTGGATCGCGACCCCCTTGGGGGGGGGTCGATTGATTATTTGCCAGGGGTCGCCTAAGACCATCGAAAATATGGATTGCTATTGTCTACTCTTCTGTTGCTGTATGTGTGTGTCGGCGGGGGGGGGGGGGTCGCGGCAGAGTGGGGGATTGTAAAAAGGGATCCCCGAGCTCAAAAGGTTGAGAACCGCTGATCTAGATGTATTTAACCAATGAGGCTAACATGAGTTTACGAAACTCAGTAGTCAAAAAAGAGGATTATAGAGAGGGAATATAACTAAGATCGAAGGAGGCCAATACTGATGATGATGAATATATATATATATCATTATTAAGATGATGATGACTAAATGATATATGTTCGAAATGCATGTTTTAAACGAAAAATAAATGTCATAGTCATGTTGGATATGTGAAATTCAAATTACCTTTAAAATGAAAGGAAATCGAAACAGGAAGTAATCCAATGATGTTCCGGTTCTGGTATCCGATGACGATAACTGGTAAGTCACAGGTGCCTGTTACTTACTAGGACGAACAAGGCGGGTGGTGGTCGCGGCGGCGTTCCAGAGGTTTAGATCCGAGGGGGTCACGGGTTTAATCCGGCGTGGCCTCGCTCGCACACGTCGATGTATGATGTAACGAGCGTTACATGTCCACAGGTGGCGCCGCTGCTCGTGGTCCTGGTGGTGAGAAACACAAGACGAAACGTTATGGCCAGCTAAACAAAAAAAGTACAGAAAAGCGGTGCGTGTATGTGTGTGTATACATACGTGAACTACGTGTGTTTATGTGAAAGGTGTGCGTGTGTGTGTGCGCGCGCGCATGACAGACGAAGTGCCCGGGATCAATGTCAGCGTAACGGGGCCAGGTCATAGTGTCCTTGTACGATAGCAGTGCGAGTGTGTGTGTGTGTGTGTGGAGCTCGAGAGAGAGTGATAGAGGAACGTAACTGATGTGAGATTACAGAAACATGGCTACGTGATGTATGTTACACACACCCACACACACAAGAGATATAGATCATATCAGACAAACACACACGCACACACGCTCAAGCACAACGCATATACAAACGTTAATGCAAGTGATAACATGAAAGAACAACCGAGAACCCCCCCAAGTCTGCCCTATCAAACCAACGGTCACACATTTCCCACACTGCATGCTAAAGACAAACATTTTTTTTTCTCTTCTAAACAAACCAACGTATGGAGTGATCACCCAAAAATGAATCTTCTTTCTAAAGCCAAACTGAACCAGCAGCTAAGCCAGTTCGTTCGGGAATAAAAAAAAAACAACAAAAAAAAAAAAAACTCGTAGATCTCATAGCATTAATTGGATAAGTAGCTCGAATAAAAATTTGTCTCCCTTTGTCAAAGGTAAATGTTACATGTGTTTAAATTGCCTCCCTTGTTAAAAGAAAATGTTACACTTCTCCAACGTAACAAAACAACTGGCAGAAGTTCAGGAAGCCGACAACATTTTATGCAATCGCCAGGGGACACAACCGTTCTGCATCAAAAATATTTGTGCTTACTTTTTTTCTTGTTTGTTCGTTTTTGTTTTTTGTTTTTTGATAAAAAAAATATAAGTATAATTATGTTTAAAAACGGGCGCATGAGTTCAGCAACCTTAGGGCCAAAAAACTCAGCTTTTATTATTTAAAAACTCAAGGTCATCTGAAGAAGTCTAAAAAAAACAACAAAAGTTGTGAAAAAAGCTTCAGTTCACAAGTTAATAAAGTAGAGCCATCTTAGGCTGTAGCTCCTGGTTGCGTTGAACACTGAACACTGAAGCTGAAAGAAGAGTCAAAGCCTTTGACAGTAAATGCTACACAATAACGCTGAGTATCGGATACCAGGAAAAGAAGACAGACGAGTTTGTACTGCTACAAGTCAACACTCTGGCTGGAGAAAAAAAAAAGAAGGAAGAACTAAATACGAGATGAAAGCTGAGCTGGTTTGATCATATTGTAAGACAGGACTCACTGTCAAAAGTCATTCTTCTAGATACATTCGAGGGAGCACGAGGAAATGGCCGTCCAGAGAATGGCTGACTGGACAACGTAAAAGAATGAACCGGCCTCTCTCTTGATGTCCTGCTAAGGACAACTGCTGACCTGGAAAAGTGGAGGGATTTGTTTAGTCTAAATGTCACAGCACCCCTACCACGAAAATCAAAGCACAGATGATATACAATTTGTCCCAAAAACTTGAATAAATCTGGAAACAACTTTAAAATCTGCTTGCCATTTAATATGCATGCGTGCTTCCACCTATTTTTTTTATCGGTCTTCAACCTCTTTATATACCGTCATATTCCAGCAATTTAAAAGACGATAGTACCAAATGTATTTACTTAGAATGGCTGTCTACTGGTGTGGCAAGCGCTGTCGTCTAGATGACCCCTGGTGCGAACCCTACCCACAGACATTCAATAGGATTAAGATGTAATAATTTTCAAGGAACATTCTAAATATATATAAAAACAAAGGAAACACACACTATAGCATGCCTGTTGCAAGGAACTTAACAGCAGGTTAAAACATATACCTCAATGATGTGTGACATTAGCCCCATTGATGTTGGTGACAGTACAATATGATGTACAAGACAAATACAACGCTTTCATGGCATATAACACAACGATAAATGAGACATAAACCCCAAAGACGGTCTTGTGAAAAAAAAAACCTAAGATGCTCTTGTGACATAAACATCAAAAATGTTCTGGTGATATAAACCCCAAAGATGTTATGGTGACATAAACCCGAAAGATGTTCTGGTGACATAAACCCCCAAGAATTTCTGGTGACATAAACCCCAAAAATGTTCTGGTGACATAAATCCCCAAGAAGTTCTGGTGACATAAACCCCAAAGAAGTTCTGGTGACATAAACCCCAAAAAGATGTTCTGGTGACATAAACCCCCAAAAAGATGTTCTGGTGACATAAACCACAAAAGATGTTCTGGTGACATAAACCCAAAAAAAAATGTTCTGGTGACATAAACCCCAAAAAATGTTCTGGTGACATAAACCCACAAGAAGTTCTGGTGACATAAACCCCAAAAATGTTCTGGTGACATAAACCCCAAAAAGATGTTCTGGTGACATAAACCCCAAAAAGATGTTCTGGTGACATAAACCCCAAAAGATGTTCTGGTGACATAAACCCCCAAAAAATGTTCTGGTGACATAAACCCCAAAAAATGTTCTGGTGACATAAACCCACAAGAAGTTCTGGTGACATAAACCCCAAAAATGTTCTGGTGACATAAACCCCAAAAGATGTTCTGGTGACATAAACCCCAAAGATATTCTGGTGACATAAACCCGAAAAATGTTCTGGTGCTATAAACCCCAAAGTTATTCTGGTGACATAAACCCGAAAAATGTTCTGGTGACATAAACCCCAAAAATGTTCTGGTGACATAAACCCCAAAAGATGTTCTGGTGACATAAACCCCAAAAGATGTTCTGGTGACATAAACCCCAAAGATATTCTGGTGACATAAACCCGAAAAATGTTCTGGTGCTATAAACCCCAAAGTTATTCTGGTGACATAAACCCGAAAAATGTTCTGATGACATAAACCCCAAAAGATGTTCTGGTGACATACGAACAAATGATGCTACACAACCAAAAAAAAAAAAAAAGACATACATTTTGAAGAACTTTGTATTATAAAACCCACTTATCTGAAAATATAATTCCTAAAGATTTATGTGACATTTATCCCAAAGATGAATGTCATATGTCATGGACAACGAGACAGTCTGTACTAAAACCTACACGTAATAGCTAATGTCACTGGCTTAAGTTGCAAGTAATTAAAGCCAGAGGCAATGACCTCAATGACAGCGATATTTTTAAAAAATGCCAACAAAAGGAAAAAAAGCTATGTTGGTCATATCAATACCACTAGCCTGATTATGCCATGAAAACCAATGATTTGATTTAGTATGTACATAATTCATTGGTAAACATGAAAGACTGAATTTAGAAAGAGAGAGAGGGGGGGGGGAGAGAGAGGAGAACGACAGTGTAAGAAAGAAGGAGGGTAAGAAGAGAGTAAGAGAACGAGAGAAAAGAGAGTAGAGAGTGGGGAAAGAAAGGGAAAGAAAATGGAGAAAGAGGAGAGAGTGAAAGAAAGTGTGGGGGGTGGAGAGATAGGGGGAGAAAGAGTGAGAGAAAGTGGAGGATAATAGTAAGAGAGATAGAGAAGAAAGAGAGAGAAAGAGAGTGACTGAAATAGAAAGAGAAGAAGAAGAGAGTGAAAGAGAAAGTCGTGTCAGAGAGAAGAAAGAGAGTGAGAGAAAGTAGAGACAGAGAGAAGAGAGTGAGAGAAAGTAGAGACAGAGAGAAGAGAGTGAGAGAAAGTAGAGACAGAGAGAAGAGAGTGAGAGAAAGTAGAGACAGAGAGAAGAGAGTGAGAGAAAGTAGAGACAGAGAGAAGAAAGAGAGTGAGAGAAAGTAGAGACAGAAAGAAGAGAGCGAGAGAAAGTGGAGAGAGAGAGAGAGAGAAGAAAGAGAGTGAGAGAATGAGAGTGAGAGAAAGAGTGAGAGAAAGAGTGAGAGAGAGAGAGAAAGTGGTGACAGAGAAGAAAGAGTGTCAGAGAAATGAGACAGAGAAAGAGAGAGATGCGGGATGCAATATTCTTCTTTAAGAACCTCTGACACACAAACAAAGACGCTCTAAGGTTCGATTCGATTTTATTCTTCCTAAGCATTCTGTCCCTAACAAAACTAACTGAGAAATAAATGCTAATGTCCAGTCCCTGAGTGGTCCTTTTGTACGTGTGTGTGTGTGTGCAGGGGACTTGGGGGATAGGGACAAATCCTGACATAAATGTAGAGCATAAAATAGAGAGGGGGGGGGGGTTATGGAGTTCGAACGGATAAAAAGAGAAAGAAAAAAAAAAGTTAATATGGCTGTCCAGAAGTTCCGGCCAAAAAGTCCGGTCTCCGGCCAGATCAGACGATAGAGTGACCGGCAAGGCTGATGAGCTCATGAATTTTCATAGCACGCAAACGAAAAAAAAAAGAAAAAAAAAAAAAAAAAAGGTTCTCATAAGACGAGAACATAGCGAGGGTAGGGGTACTCGGAGTAAGAGGATGCTAAGGAATCAGGAACTAAATTAAGTCTAGGGACTGGTAATAGTATGTTTATGAAGATTCTGTTCTGTATAATAAACACTAGGGCGGGAGAGTCTTTGCGTAACAGGGCCATCACAGTATAACACAAGGGCTACACGCTATTCAGGATAGCATTGCTTGCGTTCATGTTTCTGATAGTGGTGTTATCAGGAGCGAGAAAATATAAACGTTATGGCAGACGGCACGTGGCCTTAGGTTGGTAAAATGTTTGACATATTTCAAATGTTCCTTCAGAAATAATTTACTTCCCTAGTCAAATCTCCGGCAGGACGACGGGAGGATTGCAGCGGGCAGGGTATGAACCCGGGACTTTTGGGAAGTTCGAACGACAGTCCAGCACAAGCAGTGGTAAGTTGTAAGCACCCCTGATCTCTACGTAATTTTGATGAAGCAAAAAAAAGAAACCAAAGAAAAAAAAAGATTTATTATTTTCCGACAATTTAAAATGCAAATAAGCCATACCAATTATTAGAACATGAATTAAGAAATAAAAAAGCAATGTGATATTACTTTCCAAATGCCACACTCACAATAAAATTCGTCTGTATGCCAATGATTTGGGAAGCTTACTCTTAGAGATGTTATGTGGAGGAACCATCTCTGTTGAACATTAGTGCCATCGCGTGCTAGAACCAAACAAAAAGGACACCAGCGGAAACCTCCCACTTTTCAGGTTTCATTCGAGAGATTGCTTGACGTCACAGCAGAGTCCCGCTGAACGAATCTCAAAGTTCAAGTCCTTTATTCTGTTCACGTTGGATCTAAGGCTGAACATATCCAAGAAAACCGATTGGTGTTTATACAAAAGGGCGCTACGTCAGCACGGGAGTACCTCCATTTGACCACCCTATTAAATGACATGACATGTACAACCCTACGCCATTACACAATGTCATCCTTTTATATACCATCATTTGATGTGTCATCTTTGCCTTCTGTTTTATTTTTCTTTATGCCTCTCAAGTCAACAGAAGTTATTTTCTCTTCTTTTTTTCAGTAATATTGTTATTAAATCAATATCTTAATACACAACAGAAAAGATAACAAAACTATGTGACTTTTTTTTTTTCAATTCAGTAGAAGATTACATTAATAAGGCTTGTCTTAGAGTCCGAAGGAGATGGAGAGAGACAGTGACCAAGAAGGCTATGGATAGCGAAAGAACATGGGCCTCAGCCCTGGGAAGAAAAACGGTCAATGCGAAAAATGGCCAGCTTCTCTGTCACCGAAGCAAAAGCCACCTTAACCTGCGCTATTGGACGGGAGTGTCTCTCCAAAATAGGGCTCCGCAGCCACAAGAGGAAGTGTGCGAGATGAACCATAGTCGTTCTACGACTGAAGGAGGCTAATGATGTAGAGTCCAAAGATTCGTGAGGAATGCAGTATTTCCCGTTGGCTGCGCAGCCCCAGCTGTGACCTACATATTTTGCCACATCCAGGGCAAGCATAACCAAAAGCACATAAGACAAAACCTTACGTTCCATGTTTTCACAACAATGAAGGTTAACATTGTTCAGAAATTGTTCAAACTTGACGATCATTAGGTTGTCTATTGTTCTCTGTTGTAGACAAATGTACGTACAAATGTGTTATACATGCCAAACGAACGAAGTCCTTGAAATTGGGATTCTTTCGAAGAGAAACATAATGAAAATAATGTTCAATTCATACGAAATATGATTTTAACGAATGATGTAGGAAAACAGGTGGAGGTATTTTTATTATTTCGCAGGCTTTCATCTATATGTAATACTTCATTGATTAAGAACATGTTTTTCGACGCAGCATAATAGTTTTCATCTCACAGAAAAAACAAACATGTTTTTGGGTGGAAAACACGAGAAAATATTTCAGTGATCTCGTCTGCTAACCAGTTTATCGTACAGCGCAGTGAACGTTTACCAAACTGCTTTGATCTGGTTATGACACGAGCGTGTACACATGCTATCGGGAATTCGGGTTAGGACTCCATAAGCCCAGGGCTATTCCATACCGACGCTCTATTCCAGGACTAGTGTTTATATTTTTAAAAGGTTTTGGGGGAAAAAAAGGGGGGGAGGGAGTAGGGGGGGGGGGTCAATATTTGAAACTTTTTCGGGCGGGACCTTTGTGCCAGTCGAGTATTACAGTTCGGATAAACATTGTGTCGGGGACACATCAAATCGATACGCCTGACAATCTCTCAACGTATGCCTGGATTAAACGGATGTATAAGATATATAACCAAATGCATGAACTGTTTGTAAAATGTTTGTTTGTTTGTAAAATGTTTGTTTGTTTGTAAAAATGTTTTACATGTTTCGGATGTTCCTTCAGAGTTGAAGATAATTACTTCCTAGTCCAAACCTCCCGCAGGACGACGGGGGATGGGAGCGGGCAGGGTTTGAACCCGGGACCATCGATAAATCTGAACGACAGTCCAGCGCGCAAACCGCACGACCAGGCAGCCATCCATGAACTGATGAAATGATGTAACGGATGTTTGGATACAGCCGATGTTTAAATATAACGCCTGGATACAACGGATGCCTCGATGTATAACCATCGCGGAAGTCTGGATGGAAAACAGAGGCGGCCTTAGCAGTGCACGAGGACCCGGTAGACTGGCGTAAAACGGGTCCGGATTATTGGTAACGACGGACAGACTGTGACCAACAAAAAAAAAAATATCTTTATAGCGGGAGCTTCCACAAGGCGCGGGGCTTGGGGTGGTTGGCCCACTCGCCACCCCAAAAGGCCGCCTCTGATCGAGGCCAATCGTTATAGTAGCCTGGCTGCAGACGTGTGACGTGGCAAAGCAGGGTCAGTTGAGAACCAATAACTCGACAATTGGTCTCGCTCTGATACAATGGATGCCTGGATACTATTTTAAAAAAATGTCTGGATACAATTTACAAAAAAAATGTCTGGATACAATTTACAAAAAAATATCTGGATACAATTTACAAAAAAATATCTGGATACAATTTACAAAAAAATATCTGGATACAATTTACAAAAAAATATCTGGATACAATTTACAAAAAAATATCTGGATACAATTTACAAAAAAATATCTGGATACAATTTACAAAAAAATATCTGGATACAATTTACAAAAAAATATCTGGATACAATTTACAAAAAAATATCTGGATACAATTTACAAAAAAATATCTGGATACAATTTACAAAAAAATATCTGGATACAATTTACAAAAAAATATCTGGATACTATTTACAAAAAAATATCTGGATACTATTTACAAAAAAATGTCTGGATACTATTTACAAAAGATGTCTGGATAATATTTACAAAAAAATGTCTGGATACTATTTACAAAAAAATATCTGGATACAATTTACAAAAAAATATCTGGATACAATTTACAAAAAAATATCTGGATACAATTTACAAAAAAATATCTGGATACAATTTACAAAAAAATATCTGGATACTGTTTACAAAAAAATGTCTGGATACTATTTACAAAAGATGTCTGGATAATATTTACAAAGCATAACTGTAAATTATTTACAAAAGATGTCTAAATACTATTTGCAAAGGATGTCTGGATACAGTTTACAAAGAATGTCTGGATACAAACTAAGATAACTTCGTGTCTTGCTGTGAGCTGGATAGTCTGCATATTCTCGTCGGTTGAGCTTAATTTTGTTTGGTGATAGCTTAACCTGCACGGTCAAAGGTCGACCTCCTGGGTATCTTATCTGGAGTGTTGTTTTTTTTTAAGTTTTATAAGGGCAAGGAGCAGTTCAAAAGTTCTGCCATTTCAACCGTTTCAATTTGCCGTGTGCAAACAGAACGCAGACTGACGTAAAGTGTTAATATATGTTGCAGATGGAATGGCGATTGCGCCAGTTGCTATGACAACCAACAGTGTTAGCTATTCGGTTTATAGTTTTCATGTACACGCATAATTTAACAATTAAAAAAAAATGTTTCGGGGGACGTGGTGGCTGAGAGATAAAAGCGTTTGTCGAGGGGTTTCGGGTTCGAATATCGGTGAAGACTGAGATTTGTATCCTCCTCAACTCTAAAGTAGTGATAGTAGTGTTAATAGTTTTTCTTTTCACTTTGATAAATTAAATTCTAATCGTTTTTTTTTTAGGGTACACGATTTCAGTACACGTCATATCAAATGTAGTGCGTACTTGACATTGAGGAATGTGAAGGCTGTTGGTCCATGTGCAGGTCACATGACACACTCGTCAGCCGTAGCAACGTTTTTTTTTTACGTCGCCTGCCCTATAAACAAGGGTGTGAAAGGGGCTTCACTTTTATTATATCAACTCACTCTGTCTGTTTGTCTGTCTGGTAAAACGTTGGAACATGTATTTTTCTTTTAGTTCCCATTCTCGAATCAAGCTAAAACTTTTGCACAATTATTCCTTAAACCTGCCAAGACATGAATCAATAAAAAAAAAACAGTTAGTTAATTAATTATCGGTGATTAATTATTTTGTTTGATATTGAAATAAGTGGAATAAATGCTGCTTATTTAAACATCTGAATGTATATATGGATTTTATCCCCATATTACGTTTTGACACGTTTTTTTTTTCGCACTTCCCATTCTCGAATCAAGTTTAAATTTTGAATAATTATTCATAGTAGATGACAGTACTCGAATCAATCCAAAAATTAACCAATAGGTTAATCATTTAGTACTAATTAATTCATTTTGTTTTATATATAAAAAAGGGAGCCAAACCCTGCAATTATCAGATAAATTGCAATAATTAGCGTTCTTTCCTTTAGATAAGTTTTGTCTTTAAAAAGATTTTTTTTTATTGCTTTTATCATCATTATTATTATTCCGTGATATCGAACCTCTTCCTCGCGTTAAAACGCTCCGAATATAGCTTCGCTGGACGCGATCTCGGGCCTGACATCTCCCAGTGTATGGGTTGCGTTGAGTTGCCCTTTGAGCTTAATCTACTACACATTTGTTAAAGTTCAGACATGTTCGATCCGGTCTTTTCAAAGATTAACGCTTTAACCAAGGCGGTCAGAGATCACGGCACGTGGACTTCATTCGACGCTCCCAACCCTTCCCCCCCCCCATTAAAAAAAAAAGGGGCCCTGGTATTCTGAAGGGCTGTGTTATTTGATAGACTCCTGGAGAAATTCAAGGCGAAATACACACTTCCAAGGCCTACGCATTCCCTGCAGTGCATATGAGTGGAATCATTTTTATTTTAGGAAACGTCGCTTCAATATCTTATCTTATCTTATATAATACAGACGTTACTTCAAAAAAAGAAGATGATTACGTCCTACGCAATACAATTCATTTCTTGACACACTTTTTCAGGACACATTATAAATACATCATTTCTGGACACACCTGTTAAGGACACATTATAAAACTCATCTTTTCTGGACACATTATAAATACATCATTTCTGGACACATTATACGACACACCTGTTAAGGACACATTATAAAACACATATTGCTGGACACATTATAAATACATTATTTCTGGACACATGATACGACACACCTTTTCTGGACACATTATAAAACACATAACTGCTGGACACATTATAAATACATCATTTCTGGACACATTATACGACACACCTTTTCAGGACACATTATAAAACACATAACTGCTGGACACATTATAAATACATCATTTCTGGACACATTATACGACACACCTTTTCAGGACACATTATAAAACACATATCTGCTGGACACATTATAAATACATCATTTCTGGACACATGATACGACACACCTTTTCAGGACACATTATAAAACACATAACTGCTGGACACATTATCATTACATCATTTCTGGACACATTATACGACACACCTTTTCAGGACACATTATATAACACATAACTGCTGGACACATGATAAATATAAAACACATAACTGCTGGACACATGATAAATATAAAACACATAACTGCTGGACACATGATAAAACTTGTATATAGTGCCACATTATTTTATAATGCACAATGTCATGCCACATGACTTTAGCATTGCAATGATTATCTTCCAGAAATCAACGAGTGGGTGGGGGTGGGGTAGGACCTTTAAATCTTAATTGTTTGCTTTTTCTTTTTAGGCTTTCACAGTGTTACCCCTCCCCGCACACGGTTGCCCGATCCTGGAAATGGGCAAGTAATTGAAAAAAAAAATGCGCATTGATACAAAGCTAGAGGTTTAAAAAAAAAATTGTATGACACACAGAAAGATAGTATTTAATGAATTCATGCGAGAACTTTATACACTTTCACATATAATAAAAGCAATAAAGTGTTGTTGTTGTTTTTTTTTAAATAAATAGTCTCCTGTGTATCCTATATCCGGTCTCCAGAATATGGGAGCATTGATAAGCTATGTATTTTAAACAAATTATTGAAACCAATGCTGAATCATATTTTGAAAGTTTTTACGATTGTATCAAAAATACCATATCATATTGAAACAAACCCTTGACATTGTTTAATTATTTCAACTCTCTACCAATCATCATCTTTTCATTTTATTACGTTTTTCTTGAATTCCATTACATTCCCCCCCCCCACCGCATTTCTCCTTATTGCTTTCTCTTCTTTACCCCATAACAAAACTGTATTCTTTATTGCTAGAGTAATGTAAACCGAATCTCTAGAAAATCAAAGTACAATCAAAGATAAGATTAATATGATTAAGTATGAAACTCCACTATAGAATGATTCTCACATCTCTAAGAAGGTGTGCTGAAAAAGGACTCGCAAAAGAAAAGCCTGGTGTGATGGTGTGAACCAAATGTCAGGGGCGGATGTTCTTGGCCTCGAGAGTACTTAGACCCATATACGTCATCCAGAGCTGTTGGCTGCTCACACGCACGGCATGCGTAGTACACACGCACGCGTAAAACATGCATGCACCTACTTGGATCGCGTAACCGACGCCGAAGGCCCTTTGAAGAGCGCGGGCGCGAACTTCTTCGCGCCAGATGTGAAAATGTCAGCAGCATTTCTGAACAGTTTGCCGAGAGAGAGAAAAAAAAAAGCATAAGGGGGTCGGTGGTGGGTGGGGGAGAACGGAAGGGGGAGGGGGTTAAGAAAAGGAGAGAGGGGGGGGTGAAACAATGGTGACTAGAGAGTATTACAATCGTGTTACAAGGGCGACGATGACGCACAAAGGGGAGAAAAAAAAAGACCGAAGATATGCCAATCTGAAATAACAGTGACACAAGCGAATGAGAAGCAGAGGACGACCTGACAGCCGAGGGAGAGATAGAGAGAGGGGGGCGAAGCAAAGCGAATACGATCCCTCCAGTATGCAGGTCATAAAATAAGTAAGTGTGCATCGAATATACAGGTAATTAAAGGTGCACTTGGAAGGACGGCGTTAGCGGAGAGTCAATAACCTCTAAGCAAGGTGAATGTCTTATAAATACAAAAGCAAAATATGGGATGATTAGGACAAGGGATTATGAATAAGGGGAGCTTAATGACAGCCAAATGATCAACTTGTAGATAAAGATACAGATGTCATCATCTGACCCTTAATTAATGAAATCAGAAATTTAAAAAAGGCAAGTCCTGAATAAGGAACAAACAATGCAACCTCTTTAATTATAAGATTTCTTGTTGACATTGGGAAATTCCTGAGCATTAAAAACATCTCTGGACGAGATCTATCTGTTCAGGCTTATTTAGGTTTCCCCGAAGAGACAGAAATGTGACCCGACCAAAGTAGGTCCAGGAGGAGAGAGATTAATGACAATATGATTTAATCAGTTTATTAGGATACAAATATTTTTTTTTCTACTCACGAAAACAACAGGGAATGTATCTAGTGCATTATATTTGGGAGGAAAGTTTTTTTTTTAAATATTAATTAATCTAATTACTATTACTTTTTTTATTTTTGCGTACTTCAAATATATGGGTGGCTGCTTGGCCGTTTGGTCCTCGCATCAGAATGTTATCTAAAATCTAAGCAAAATTGGCTTTGGCTATCTTAAGTCTAAGCAAAATTGGCTTGGCTTTCTTCAGTCTAAGCAAAATTGGCTTGGCTTTCTTCAGTCTAATCAAAATTGGCTTGGCTTTCTTCAGTCTAAGCAAAATTGGCTTGGCTATCACAAGTCTAAACCAGTCAATAAAATAATCATTAAATCTAATAAACCGAACTACCAAAAATAAAGAAGCTCAAACGAGACTGACACAAAATTACAGAAAACAAAATAAAACAAAAATGTAATAAAAACTTAATTAATATTGAACGGAACTGGAAAACACGAGTACTCGATATCAACTTTTTTTTGACGACAGCGATTTCGATACCACAAATAAACTGCGTCCAATATAACTGAATAAGAAGACAGGATTGTTTTATTTTTATGTATGTTTAAAACTAAATTTTCAAAATTTACTGGGGTAAAAGAGAAATGGACCATAAGCATCACTATTTACCTTTTAAAATAAAAAAAATAAATAAATAAAAATGAAATCGACTTCGTTCATTTTTAGAGCAATTGACAGAAATCGATTTTGTAGTTTTTACTAGGAGAGAATGGGAATGGAATCGCTTCAACATTGCGTTACAATGCATTGGTCAAAAGTGCAGACCACAGATCGATGGCCGTTCCCATGTGGCAGCACTCTATCGGAATTGATGAACGTGGACGAAGCGTCATTCAAATGACATTGTTTTCTTTCGTTTTTTTGTTTGTGTTTGTAATTATGGATGTTATGGGTTTTTTCTTTGTCCTTCAACCTGACCTTGGAACAAGAAAATATTTTGTTTTCATTTAGTGGGTTAGTCTTCATCTCGACGTTCTTTCCTTTTCTCTCTCTCTCTCTCTATCTATCTATCTATATCTATCTCTCACTTCTTGAGGTCAGAAAAGTGCAAAGAGATTTCAGAAAGACCCACCCATGACCCACTATATTGGCCTCCTTAAGTCGTAGGACGACTATGGTTTATCTCAGAGCACACTTCCTCGTGTGGCTGTGGAGCCCTATTTTGGAGAGACACTCCCGTCCACAAATAGCGCAGGTTAAGGTGGCTTTTGCTTCGGTTTTGTGAGGAGCTGGCCATTTTTCGGATTGTACTGTTTTCTTCCTGAGCTGAGACCCATGTTCTTTCACTGTCCATAGCTTTCTTGGTCACTGTCTCTCTCCATCTGGTACGGTCTAGAGCTATGTCTTCCCACTAATGACCCATATTAATAAAGCATCATGGAAACAGAGGCCTAACAAGTCTCCCATATCTTGTCACACTCTCAAGTGCGAGTCTCACCTAAAGGCGAAAGCACAAACTGACCACTAGCCACACGGGATTATACAACATGGTGTTACATTACCTATGATTAAAAATAGATCATAATTCAATTATACCACGACAACAACACGGCTATGACCATAAATGTATTACAACAGTTTCAACAAGGGAGGTAAACGAAAGAAAGTGACAGACAATAAATGGCTCAACATTGATCGTATTTAAATACTTTCCCCTCAAACTTAAACCAAATCTGTCACTTGTTTTCTTTTGTGTAACCGGATCACACCGAGCCAACAGTCGAGGGCGAAAACTCTATATGCCAATAATGTTTAAACGAATTCCTCCGCGTTTTTTGCCGATATGATTCATATCGCTCTACTTTAAAAAAAAATGACAAACAAACTGTGATGAGAATCATATTTCAGAAAACAGAACTTCAACCCAAAAAAAGACATCGTCAGTTTAAGTAAGACAACATCAGACTGAAAATTAATGGCTGAATGCAGAAATAATAACATTGAAACACGAGTTAGTTCGGACAATGATTTCTGCCTGAAAGGAGTATCTCCGAAAGCTGAAAACTGGGACCAGAGAAAGCTGAGCATGTCCTTCTATCGAGAGGCGAGAAGGACACATAGGTTATTTGTTAGGTTCAACTCAATCCGTTAATGGGTGTGGGAGAAACAACATTCACAAATATCTAAGTGGACAAAACCCCACATATTTAGCCATATCTGTTAATACTGAAGGATACATTTCCCTTGTTGGTATCAAACGAAATAATTAGTTACCAGCAATTAACTGATTGGGTGTAGGAGAAATAACGTTTTCAAAATTTGGCGCAGACAGACGGAGCTGATAAAAGCTTTGTAAAAAAAACAGACATGGGCAAGGGAGATAATGCTCATCAACTTTGATGACTGTGTGATGCGGAGAAAGGGGGTGCGGCGTCTTAATTTTAAGGAATGCCTATTGAGTGAATAAATGAATAAGAAAGCAAGATAAATACTTGAAGCAATGTTTTGTTAAAATAACTTGCCGGCGAAGACCTCGTAGCCGAAACACTCTTTCTTTAACTCGCGCAGGGTTTTCCCCAGTTGTTTTTTTGTCTCCACCTTTATTTTTTTTCCCTCACAAAATTGTAGAATATGTATTTGGATAAATTTTCCAGAAAAGAAGGGAAAAAAAAACCTAGAAATGAAAGGTCAGGCACAAAAGAATGTCCTTGTTTTACTTCCGCCTCGGTGCAGACGATTCCCATCCCCGCCGCCAAGCATGTGTAATAACCCTGGAGGTAATCCGAACAGAAAGGTCAGACGTACACACTAGACTGACATTTCAGCCCTCAACCAAAGTCTCGCCCAGTCGACCCTTCTGATCTATTTCTCTAGTGCTCATCTTTATGTAAGTTCGTTTGTTTTTGTTTTTTTTTGGTGCGCGCTTTCCGCCGGAAATAGAATGCCCTCACATCGTCAGCTTTTATTTTGCTTTTATGCTATCTGTTGACTACGCATGATTACGCATATAAAGCTTTTAAAGTGTGACACAATACTAATATAAAAACTAATGCTATTTCTTTGCAGCTCTGTCTCTTTCTCTCTCTCTCTCTGTTACTGTAAGCCTTTAGATTAGCGAAAGAGTAAGAGAGAGAGCGAGAAAGACATGCAACAGTCTTGTGCATATCAATCTCTCTATCTATATGCCTTTCTCTCTATTCTGGAAATCTCACTCTGTGTACATTTCTCTGTTTCTCTCTTTTTTTTTTTCAACCTCTCTTTTCACTATCTCTTTTTTCCTCATTTATCTCTTGGTTTGTCTTCATCTACTCCCTCTCTATTCTTTTTAACTACTTCCCTTTCTCTCTCTCTTCTCTCTCTCTCTCTCTATCTTCTCTCTCTCTCTCTAATCTAAACGTTTGCAGACGCACATCTCTTTCCCGTCTTTGTTTCTTTCTTTATTTCTTCCTCATTCTCTCTCTTTCTTTGGCTTTCTCTCTTCCTCTTTCTTTGTACCATTTCTTTCTCCCTCTCTCCCTCTGACTATCCCCCCCCCCTCCATCTTTCTCTACAGCCAATGGCCTCTCTTTATAGAGCAGACGTAAACATTTGCATACGCATGTTTCAGCAGACGTACATTTATTCCTACTTGGCGCCCAAAAAAAAAATGTCGCTTAAATCAAACATCAGTTGTTTTTTGGACCGGGAAAATAATACAAACTTGTGTGTAACTGGGGCAACGAATCAGGATTGTGTATGTGTGTGGGTGGGTGTTTGAAAGAGGGGGGCGAAAAGAGAAGGGGAGAAACATCTAGATGAGTATTGATTTTTTCTTTCCGAAATAGCTCCCAACCGGCACATTCCGCCTCACCGTCACCCACACACAACGCCAATTACGGCACAGACCATAAAGCCTTAACGTGCTGGCCTTTGAACAATCACGCATTTCGGGGAGGGGGGGGGGAGAGAGGAACCACGGAGATGACAAAATGGGGGAAAAAAAACAAACAAATAATAAGAACGTGATTTATTTTTAGAAACAAACACGTGACCCACGAGAAGGGAGGCGGGGCATGATGAGATGGTGCGAGAATTCATTACTGTCGAGGAATGGCTTGATGACGACACGCTTGCATCCCCTTATTAGCCTAGTTTGAGGCTGTTCAAAATGGTAGTGGTCAATTGAACGTCTTTCATGACCTTTATCCCCCCCCCCCTCGAAGATTTGATCATTCACAGGCAAGATTGGAAGTTCCAAAATGTATCATAGTTTCACTTTATCCTATACGAATCTACTTGGATAAGCCTATATTCACGGTCGTTTCAAATTATCTTTAAATATGAATTAGCATCCGAAACAGGGCCTGCATAAGATAATTGGAAGCCCTAGGCGAAATGAATTCGGTGCCCCCCCCCCCCGCCCCCCAAATGAAACCGAAAATTACAAAATAAACATCGAAAAAAATAAAATTACAGAATTTATTTAAAACTTTTTACGCACCATAAACGCAACTAGTCTGACAATGCCCAGAAATAACTATAGCTCCGACCAGCACTGAGATATAAACAGAGGTCAAACTTGCAAACTACCAGATGACCAAGATTCTAGAACAGGCCTAAGATATAAACTCGCCCCATACATTTCCGGACACAAACAGCAAACGAAGAACGAACCAACCAGATGAAGGCAGACGTGGACAATGACACCTCAAGCAAATGCGCAGCAAAAAAATATAAAAAATGGCTGTGCTGCTTCTGCACCAAAAGAAACTGGAAGCAACCGACAAGGCGCCATTTGCAGGCGCACCGCTACTTAGCCACATACTCGTTCCAATGAATAACATTTTATCATTATAATCAATCAAACCCTCTTGGAATGAGCCTACTTTAATTTACCTTAGATGCCCCTAATTTAATTTACCTTAGACAGACCTTATTATTTCATCAATCTCAATCTAATATATGAAACAGATTGTAAGGAGTATGTGATGTAAGCATGTATGTGTGTCCTTTATAGAAATCAAAACCGTTTGACCAATTTTAATGAAACTTGGCAAGAACGTTCCTTAGATAATAGCGCTGATCTTAGGATATGTAAAGTTGCACTGCAACAAGAGAGTTCACTAGATTTAGGTCAATGAGGCATCTTGAAGTAGATTTTAACTATTTAAAAAAGCATTGATATTGTGTAACAAAAGAAAAACATTAACGAAAACAAAAATGAGCAAAGCCGGGAAAAAACAAAGCTAAATATGACATAAAGATAAAACATAGTGGGAAAACCGAGAAGAAGAGAACGCTACTTTTTTTCAATGAAAGAAACTGCAAAAAGTTTTCATCTTAGAGGTTAAAAAGTTAACCAGATGGAGAGGCACATTTTTCGTACCTCTCACTTGCAGTAAGTTCGCAGTTTGATATTACAACATCAGGCGACATATCAAGGAAGCAGGTCCAGCATAGAGCAGTGAGATTTATAACCAACGAATAGTCACATTCGATTAGAGTAACACCTTTAGTAAAATCATTAAATTTGGAAACACTTCAGATCAGAAGACTTAAAAAGTAAAGTAGCAATAATACATAAAACACAGAACCAAAAATCACAAATACAAAACCAAAATCTAATTAAAAAACCCAGAAAGACACAAAGATGTAGGCACTTGTCTTACTCCATATGCTAGGACAAATTCCTACAAGTGCTCCTTCTTCCCTAGTACCATTAGAGCTGGGGTTCTCAACCTGTGGGTCACGACCGCCTTGGGGGTCGATTGACGATTTGCCAGGGGTCGCCCAAGACCATCGAAAATATGATTGTTATTGTCTATTGCTGTATATGTGTGTGTGGGGGGGGGGGGGGTCGCGTCAGAGTGGGGGATTGTAAAAGGGGGTCACCGAGCTTAAAAGGTTGAGAACCGCAGCATTAAGAGGATGGAATGGGTTACCTGAATCAGTCAGGAAAACCAATGACTTAACACAATTTAAGTCACCGATTAACATGCATGACTAGATTAGCACATGAAATGTGTCAGGATGTAACTGTAATTATTAATTAATTTTTTGTTTAAGTAACGGCTGTACTCTATAAGATTACATAGGGATTCAAAATCTCGAATTTCATTCTTTTTGTTGTCCCGCGGACTCCTAAAAATTTGTAGAACCGCCGCCGCATACCACATACATTTCCAGACGTCCGCTATTGTGAATAGAATACACTTTGGACTAACTACTTCTACGAGGCTCGGGACGTGATGATTATTCTAACATTGAGATTACTTTTAATGGCCAGAAAAGAAACACAACAGATGTTTTATGCAAATGTAAAACTAATGACCAGGCATTAGTGTTTTGCAACGGGTAATTTACTCCGCGTACTGCTTGCCTAAATAATTTAGCTCTGAGCGCATGCGCGTGCACGCACTAACACGCACACATAAAAGCAGACACACACACACACAAGAGATGACGAGCTGAAAAGAGGGGAACAAAATTTTAACAAAAACTAATTGCGGAATGCTTGATTATCATAGGAACTAATTCAAAGGACAACATTCAACAGTTTATTTTTTTTATTCGTCAATTGGGGAGGGGGGTATTGTAATAACTTAAAGGAGACGACTCTACGATATAGATGTTTATTTTCAATGGGACATCAAAAATACATAGAACAACGTCTAACTTGAGCACAGGCTCTTCATAAGTTCTGGAGCCGAGGTGGTTGAGCGGTAAAGCGCTTGGCTTCCGAACCGGGGACCAGGGTTCGAATCCTGGTGAAGACTGGGATTTTTAACTTCGGGATCTTCGGGCGCCTCTGAGTCCACCCAGCTCTAATGAGTACCTGACATCAGTTGGGAAAAAGCAAAGGCGGTTGGTCATTGTGCTGGTCACATGACACCCTCGTTAACCGTGGGCCATAGAAACAGATGACCTATACATCATCTGCCCTATAGACCACAAGGTCTGAAAGGGGAACTTCTATCTTTCTTCATCAGTTCTAGACTAGGGCGGATCTTCGTTCTCCTCTTAATGTAAACATCCTTCTCAGTCTCGTCTCAAACAGTGCGCACCTTCTCAGTCTAGTCTCAAACAGTGCGCACCTTCCCAGTCTAGTCTCAAACAGTGCGCACCTTCTCAGTCTAGTCTCAAACAGTGCGCACCTTCTCAGTCTAGTCTCAAACAGTGCGCACCTTCCCAGTCTAGTCTCTAACAGTGCGCACCTTCTCAGTCTAGTCTCAAACAGTGCGCACCTTCCCAGTCTAGTCTCTAACAGTGCGCACCTTCTCTGTATAGTCTCTAACAGTGCGCACCTTTTGCACTAGCTTAGATGGAGGTGTGCATGGCAGGGTTATAACAATATTTATTAGACTAAAGCAACGTGAAAAGTTCTCTGTTTAAAATCCTACTCGACTTGGGTGTGGAGTGGGGTGGTAGGTGTATATCAAACGTGAGGCTTAGCTGCGGGTGTCGTGAGACCAGGAGAAGTGTAACGAATAAATAAATATTACCTTATAAGATTACCTTATACGCATCTGTTCACTTTGCGACATTTCACTTTTTTTTTTAGCAATTTACGTTGCAACAGTTTACCATTTGGGACATTGCTTTTTCAAACATGTCACCTTTATAGCTTTTCACTTTGTAGCATTGTAATTTTTTAGCATTTTTACATTTCGCTTTGCTAAAATGACCTCGTGCGTTCATTTTGCATCTCAGTTAAACTCAACCATTAGATAATGTTCTTGTGTAGCTCTGTCAGTCCATTTACGACTTTTCAAGTCCATTTGTGACTTTGCATGTCCATTAGTGACTTTTCAAGTCCGTTAGTGACTTTCAAGTCCGTTAGTGACTTTGCATGTCCATTTGCAACTTTGCATGTCCATTAGTGACTTTGCAGGTCTATTTGCGACTTTGCATGTCCATTTGTGACTTTGCATGTCCATTAGTGACTTTGCAGGTCTATTTGCGACTTTGCATGTCCATTTGTGACTTTGCATGTCCATTTGTGACTTTGCATGTCCATTTGTGACTTTGCATGTCCATTAGTGACTTTGCAGGTCTATTTGCGACTTTGCATGTCCATTTGTGACTTTGCATGTCCATTTGTGACTTTGCATGTCCATTTGCAACTTTGCATGTCCATTTGCAACTTTGCATGTCCATTAGTGACTTTGCATGTCCATTTGCAACTTTGCATGTCCATTTGCGACTTTGCATGTCCATTTGTGACTTTGCATGTCCATTTGTGACTTTCCATGTCCATTTGTGACTTTGCATGTCCATCTGTGATTTTGCATGTCCATTTGTGACTTTGCATGTCCATCTGTGATTTTCCATGTCCATTTGTGACTTTCCATGTCCATTTGTGACTTTGCATGTCCATTTGTGACTTTGCATGTCCATTTGTGATTTTGCATATCCATTTGTGACTTTTTATGTCCATTAGTGACATTGTGTGTCCTTTGTGTCTTTGCCGGTCCATTTAAATTTTAAATTTTAAAAAAATTTACCTCTTGACTAGAGTAGTAAGGTTTTTTTTATCACAACAAGACATTGTTCCTGTCAAAGTGCACAGCGGTGCGTCGCAAATGCAGAGCGGTGCGAATGTTTGGTTCACTCGGAAATAAAGTAAAACAGTTACCATTTCGCCATAAATTTAGTTTCTTAGTGCCAAGTGTCATCTTTCAGACCGAAATAACTTCAAGTCTTGTGTAGATAATCAAATAATAATTTTAGTTCAGATTTTATGACTCTTTGGTAATGAAAAAAAAACAACAACACTGAAATGAGTTTTCGAATAAAAAGTGTGACGATGATATCTTAAGTTACAGATCTCTAGTGAAATGTGATATGCTTTTTTTGTTTAATTAGCGTCAAATTTACAGCGCTGTCATTTTGAGAACAAAAGTAGGACAGTCTCTAGTGGGGATTTTTTTACACTAAAAGCTAAAATTTAATCTCAGTAATTGCTCATTGTTTCGCATTTATCCAGTGTACACTTTTTTCTGCCATAGATAAAAATATCTCATAAACCTGAGTCTATATAGTGTGGTGTTCTATTGTGTTGACAATTTAATTTCAAGTTTCACCTACGGTCTTGTGTTCCAGGTAATGGTCAAGCTGACCAGACATGACCGGGCATGCTACCCTTCCTCATAGTGGCGTCCGGGTGTGAGACATCCTCATGGGGCGGTGCGGGGTTATAAAAGAGCTTCCACAACCTTGTCAAAAATCCAGGCGCCTCAAGGAGCCGTTGCATAAATGGCGTGTCCCGCACGGTTAGAATAGGTTAGGAATAAGAAAATGGCGGAGGTTCCCGGTGTACGCAGCGTTCGGCCGCGTCTCTAGTCCGAGAGTCCGGAGTGACCGTGTCACTGTAAATGGCATCGTCAAAATAGACACGAGTAAGACCATCTGCCAGACAAAACACTCAGGTCAATCAGGCAGGTGAGAGGGAGCTCTTGTTCGCTTTTTGCTGGCCTAGAGTTTGAAGAGCCTTTGGCTCAACTCTACCAAACAGTTGCAAAAAAAATAAATAAATGCTGACCTGACAAAAGATCTTTTAACACGAAAAGCTTACCAAATAATTATATATATATATATAATTTGTTCATATGGCTGTGGAGCCCTACTTTGGAAAGACACTCTTGTCCACATATATTGCAGGTCAAGGTGGCTTTCGTTTTGGTGGTAAAGGAGCCGGCCATTTTTCGTATGACACGCTTATATATATATAAAACTACATATGATTCTCTTTTTGCTTCTTTATATAATAGACCCAGTTCTTCTGTTCAAGCAGGATTAAGTGTGTATTTGTGTTTAAGCATGTGTGTGGGGGGGGGGGGGGAGAAAAGGAGAGAAGGGGTAAGAATAAATTAGGCTCAACGTGGAGGTTTAATCTAATGACGCCAACGGCGTTCCGATTGGTCAGCGCGCTAACAGGGGCGGCACGACCAGACAGTGCCAGCATTGTCCAGCAGCAGTGACAAACACACACACAAGGTGACACATTTTAAACCACGCACCTTGTCACGTGACCTGACATCGCCCGCCCCCCTTCCCTCTCACAGCCAGACCTGCTGACTGGCACATTGGAAACAAACTGACATACAGATAATTAAAACACAATTTTGCTGTGTTTCTCTCACTGTCCCTCGAGACATTGTTTCGTCTTGAAATTAGTCCTGACAGCTCTCGTTAAGTTTTTTCCCCCAAAGATCTTGTTGGAAAACACTCTCGTCAAGGAACCTGACAACAAATATTAAAGGGTTAAAAAAAAAAAGGGCATTGTCGTCATAAAGAAGGTTCACACAAAGAATGCTTCAAGACCCCAGCATTACCCTTTTCACTTAGTTCTAATTGACGGCAGCCAGTAATCGTACAGACATGTGACGTGGCAACGAGCTATTGGTCTAAACAGCCCACAGGTTGTGACCTTGCAGGTCAGTGTTCATGCCTTCTATAACGGAGTCATGATCACACCGACCTGCATTACAACTGCTTCTTATTAAAAGACCCCCCCCCCCCCCAAAAAAAAAATAACGCGAGAGTTATGCGAGGGCTAATTCTAGCTCTCGGAATTTCCTAATAGATCTGTACATATTTCAGAAATAGTTTGGTTTCATTTCAATGCTTTCGTTTTGCTTTGCTGACCAAATAAAAAAAAAAATGTAAGGTGGACGTGACCACTGGACTCGCGAATCGATCGGTAATGTCAGCTTATACCCCCCCCCCCCCCCATCCACCGATTGCTTCTTATGACCAGTCTCAGTTTTTAACTATTTAATTTAACAACTTTATTTGTTTTGCCACAAAGCACACGTACTACAAATGCAGTCAGTACAAATAATAACACTATACAAACAACAACGCTATTATTGTATTATTTATTCCACGACGTTTTTTTTTTTTTAGGTTATGATGTGGTCCGTGTCATGCAAGTCTGAAATTTGTATGGTCCTTAGGCCAAATAAAGATTAGGCACAATAGATGAATGCTGATCAAGGTTTTTTTTGGTAGGCATGGTTGTGAAACTAGACAATGAAAGCGGTGGCACTGACCTGAATACACAATCATTGCGTGAACCCTAACTCAAATTCATCGTACTAATTAAAAAAAAAATTTAAAAAAATAATAAAAAAAAGAAATAAAAAATAATTTAAAAAAAAAAGAAAATAAAAAAAAAAAAATAATTTGTTCTTTGTCTTTCACATCCTTTATGTCCAGTCCAATAGATGAATAGATGTTACACAAACTAATGTAATAATTAACTAGTAGGCTACCACTTGAGTTGATTTCTCTTTGAAAAAAAAAAAAAAAGCAAAGTGTTCCCTAAGTAATAAGAATGTGTGAAGTGTTCCATGAAGGTAAAAAGTTTGGGAAACACTGCGTCTAATGAACAACTAGATTGTAAAACATTGATATGTCCCTAGTGTTTCATTGTACAAGACAAACCCCACGCTGGTGTCCAATACATGGAAGTCGGATCTAATCTTATAAAAATAAATTATACGTCCTACACGAACCCACGTGTCGTGTTATTTAGAGCCTTAAAACTCTTTAAGCTCTTAGTTTTCCTGGGCTGAATCGGGCAACCCTTGCCATGCTCTAATGGCATTTAAAAAAAGAAAGCTCTTATATGTATTGTCCTAGCGTATTCAATAGGAACTTTGTCTTTAGCTATGAGCCATTCGGTGTTGTTGTTTTTTTAATTACTTTAGGCTTTATATTGGTCAGTTATGATTCAACGTTTTATGTATTATTGCTATTTTCATTTTTTTTTATATTTTTGAGTCTTGTGAGAACACACGAACAATCACTCTGCATACGAGTAATATTGAGCAATACAATGTGCGGCTTTAACCCTTAAGGCGCGTGTGGTAGTTTAGCCTCCACTTTTTATGCACTCATTGTGAAACAGCTCAGCACTTCAAGGGTTAAATGATGTTAATCTCTTTTTATTCTTAATGCCATCAACTCTTTTAGAGATTTACAGTAATGTGTTGTGTTAAAGATCCTTCCGAAATAATCCCAAAAGGATTCACATGTCTACAACACAGGACAATGGATCGTCAAGTCTGGACAGTTTATGAACAATTTTAACGTGAACTGGTGTGTAAACCGTAAACTTATGTTAGTGTCTTATGTGTTGTTGGCAATGTCATCTCTTCAGTACTGAATAAAAATTTAAAAAAAATGAATTTAATAGATAATTATGTTTAATGTGATAATTTTTATGTGTTTTTTTTTTAGCACATTAAAATCAAGATATTTGGCTTGTAGCACAAAGTCATTTTTATTATTTTGTTGGCAACATGGAATGTTCCGTAAGACAAGCTTTTCACAATGTGTAAGTATATTCATTTAATTTAACCCTTAAAACGCGTGTGGTAGTTTAGCCTCTGAATATCAGAATTGTAATTCCATTATGTATGCACTCATTGTAAAACAGCTCAGCACTTTTAGGGTTAAAGCATCTCAACTTATGTTTTCTCACATTTTTCCATAGGTTACCTTACAGCACCCGCCACCACACGTTTCTCAATATCGCTTTCTCTTCTTCTGTCTGTGTTACGGCATTTTTTATTGCTATGGAAGGAATGTGAACCAAATCTTACAAATCCTTAAGGAAAGAAATAAATGTATATCTTAGAGAGGAGAAACTAGATCAAGTTGGGATCCAGTCGAGACCATCCGCTATAGCAGGCCTCAACACTGACCTGCAAACGTCACTACCTGTGGGTAGTTTGGGCCAATAGCTCGTTGCCACGTCGTACAGACCTTTTTTAACGATTGGCCTCGATCCAATACACACACACACGCGCGCGGGCACGCACACACATAACTAAGAGTTTGAGCTAAAACGCTTTGGCTCGGTAACAATGGGGTATGACCTACTTCAGTGGTTCCCAAAACTTTTGACCAATGTGTACCCCTTTTTAAAATTCATGTAATACTGAGTACCCCCTCCCCCACCACACTTTAATATATTAACAAAACATAATAAATGGGTATTTAAAAAAAATCAGCATAGTTAATGAGGTGCAACGCGTACCCCCTCCAAAGTCTTCCCGTACCCCTGGGGGTACGCGTACCCCACTTTGGGAAACACTGCCCTATTTCTTTCTAAAAAAAAAAGTATCGTAAAAACTGTACGCTTAAAAGCAATAAACAAAATCTAGTACTTAAAGACGTGACGGACATATGATATCCCACTGTATCCTGTTTTACAATATGTTTAAAGTACAACAAAAAAATTGTCTCGGAAAGTTAACATTTTAGTTCTGATATGAATTATTGCTTTGTTGAAAACAGACTCGGCGCAGAGATTTGACCAGACGGCCCAAAGATTTAACACCTTTTCATGGATTATAATTTCCCACATATTTAAATCGGGTTTTCAATTATATATAATCATTATCATTAATTATATGTTATTGTTTTTTTGTTTCTTTCTCAAGTCTTCCAAGTTACAATATTTTAAAGAATATAAACCATCACGAGAAACATTTTGTTTTAATTTCGTGTTACCAAACCATAAACAGCGGGCCGAATCTGAACCATAAAAAAAAAATGCTTTTATAGTAGATTAATCTTATTTCCAAAAAAGAGAGCACAGTTGTTAAATAGCTTTAGCGAAGAAACACTCGCGGAGAGAGAAGGGGAGAGGAGAGAGAGGGGGGATGAGATGGAAGGAGGGAGAGAGAGTAAGAGAAAGAGAGAGGAGAGAAAGGAGAGAGAGAGAGGAATGAGACAGGAGAGAGATAGAAGAGAGAGAGAGAGAGGAATGAGACAGGAGAGAGAGAGAGAGGAATGAGACAGGAGAGAGAGAGAGGAATGAGACAGGAGAGAGATATGAGAGAGAGAGAGAGAGGAATGAGACAGGAGAGAGATAGGAGAGAAAGAGAGAGAGGAATGAGACAGGAGAGAGAGAGGAGAGAGAGAGAGGAATGAGACAAGAGAGAGAGAGAGAGAGGAATGAGACAGGAGAGAGATAGGGGAGAGAGAGAGAGAGAGGAATGAGACAGGAGAGAGGAGAGAGAGAGAGAGAGAGAGAGGAATGAGACAGGAGAGAGAGAGAGAGAGAGAGAGGAATGAGACAGGAGAGAGAGAGAGAGAGAGGAATGAGACAGGAGAGAGAGAGGAATGAGACAGGAGAGAGAGAGAGGAATGAGACAGGAGAGAGAGAGCGGAGAGATGGGGGAGAGAGGAGAGACAGACAGACAGAGAGGGCGATGGCTTATTTAATAATCAGAAAAACGTTTTCAAATGTAAAGAAAGAAAAAAAAAAGCTAATGTCGGATATGGAGAAAGAAACAGATGGGAGAAGAAACAAAAATGTCCCATTATCGATTTTTCTCCTTGTATTATTTTAATGTCTTTTTTTCCCTCCCAGGCAAAGCTTTTGTTTATTTGTATGCCAGTGGTGGAAACATTCCTACAGGAAATGAATCTGTGTGTACGGGAGCAAGAGCATGTGTGTGTGTGTGTGTGTGTGTGTGTGTGTGTGTGTGTGTGTGTGTGTGTGTGTGTTAAACTAATGCATCGCCCAGACAAAAAAAAAAAAAAAAAAAAGCACTGTTGAGGAAAAATCTGGGTCAACGAAATAAAAATGTGTTTCGATTCATCGATCTTCTTTATAACTTTACGCAAGTTTTTTTTTTTTTTTTTATGTTGTACTAAAAATAATTGTTTCAAAACAAATTCTGCTTGGGAAAAAAAAACTGAAAGGGGTGGGGAAAGCAGACTAATGTGGGCCAGTGATGTCGATCTATGATCCACAGGCCATTTCCGGCCTGTTTCGCTGGGCTATCCGGCTCTTCGAGAGTTCTTTCCACAATGCCAACGAAAGACAAGTTCTTTTGGAATTGACGACTTCTTGTAATGGCACAGTTCTGGTGATATGCGGTACAAAAATTTATAAAGTATATAGGGCCCCTCAATAGAAAAAAAAAAAGGCTGGTCGTTACTAAAATTTGTTTAATAAAATCTCTAGTTTAGGGAGACGAGCATAATTGGATTTAAAAAAAAAAAACACTTTCTGCAGCTTTTGTCAATATGATAGTAAACTGAGTCGTGTCAGATCTTTTGCCTGACATGTTATGACAAGTGCTAGAGTGTGGGACTCTCATCAGTAAAATACATGCAGAAAAGGGTTGGAGATCACGCATCAGAAATTTTGAAAATCCGCTCTTTCGATTCGTGTAAATATAGACTGCAGGGGAAGAAACAAGAAAAGGACAATCTGTTTATGGACTATTGAGAACTAAAAGTTGTCACTTGGACCGCAACTAAACCTAATAGAAACACATTTAATGATATGAATTAAGTGTTCATTGGGCAGCGAAATAGAGTAAAGCAACGTCATTATGTTCCAGTTCCTAATAAGCTCAATTATTCATATTAGGGTTACCAAAACAACGAACACTTTTCGGGATTATAGTTGCAAAGACGTTAGCTGCGATTACAGGGTATAGACTCTAGCGTCCAGAGCATACTCGCGTATTGTCCTGTCATTTTTTTGCGTTTATTTTTTTTTTTTTGGTAACCAGATCAAGATTTAAGGATTTCTTGACCTTTGCCTCTAAAGCGCAAACTAATGTGGTAAAGCCATATCACAAGCTGTTCGGTGTACGCGAAGATCTTCTTACAAGGAACAATACCAGGCAACAAGAAAAAAGAAGAAAGCGAGAAAAAAGAAATGGTCGTGTCTTAGGCTGGAAGAGAAATAATGTAGCATAGGCAGAAAGGAAACTGACCTGCAATGTCGCAACTTGTGAGCAGTGAAGACCAATGGCCGTAAAGACCTGTGACGAGGCAACGAGCTATTGGTCTCCACAGGTTGTGACTTTTCAGGTCATTGTTGCAGGTCATTGTTCAGACCTTCTTCGACGATTGGTCTCGAGTGAACTCGGGAAATAAAAGGTAAAAAAATGTAATACTGGCGTTGAGATATGAACAACACTTTAAAAAGTTTCAAAACATGAATAAGTTGTGAAGGGAGGAACTGGAATTCGAACTGTAAACTTTGAGCTAAGAATATTGAATACTGAGCCCTCGGCACGTCCTCGACATGTGTCCAGAATATGACGTGACGTGTTCTGTCTAATCAAAGAAGACACTGTCTGCAGTGTCATACAAAGGAATGAGGACAAAACATAAATACACATACAAATACATACACACACACACACACAATCGGTACAAACAAACACACACACACACACACACACAGCAGACACGAGCGACAAAGAAAGCTAAATTCCATCAAGTCTCGATCTATCAACATCCCCCCAGTTTACGTCTGCCAGCGCTGAAATGTCTAAAAGGTTGGGACTTTTTTTTGTGTGTTCCCTTTCTGTCTAACGTTTTATTTCCTCGTGGGAAACGAACAAGTTCAAACTGGAATTTCACCTGAGCTTCTTTGAGTGTGTGTGTGTGTGCGCTAGCGCGAGTGTGTGTGTGTGTGTGTTGCGCGTGTGGTTGTGAGAGAGCTTCTATTTATTTTTTTTTTTTTCAGGCTCATCCTTTTGTGTGTGGGGAGAAATTCTGGCGCGCTTGCACATAAATGTGAGTTAATAGTCTTTTTGTCTTAAGCCGCCTGTAAAAAAAAAAGTCCCGGCTTTCAAAATAAACGTCACAATCCCAGGCTTATAAATGAATAAACAAGACAAAGACTCCAGAGATACACACTGCTGCTGGCGGTCGTTGACTTATAGCACCAAACTGTTGGTAGACAACTAAACTGCTGTAGGCGTATTATAACTTAATCTGTGAAACTTTAAATAGCTTGAATAACTTCTTTGAGTACTATTCTATATATAACTTTTGTTACAATGTAGAAAAAAAAAACTTGAGATGAAATGAAATAAATGTAGTATACTTTAGTAATAATATAAAAACGGGTATTTTAAATAGAATTAAATCACTATAAAAACACGTCTTTTCACTCTGGCAATCAGAAGTCGTCTGTAATACACAAGACCGCATACGACAATGTCTTATATCTTGCATCATTCACACTGCATCCAAATAGCTAACATCTTCTCACCACCATCATAGAAATACACACACACACACGCCATAACACACACGATGTCATAAAAATGGAAGGTCGTTTCAACATGCACTTCGGACGGTCGTCTTCCAAATTTAAAACCCTCCCCGGCCTTGACAACTTGCCGTCCTGCAGGACACTTGGGCTAGGACGTAATAGTTGTCATTCTGATGGAACGTCCAAAACGTGTTGTCCAATCATATGAAGCAGACTACAATGTCCAGATCAAAACGAAAAAAATATGCTTACTTAGGCTTAGATCAGCGGTTCTCAACCTTTTAATCTAGGCGACCCCTTTTTACAATCCCCCACTCTGCCGCGACCCCCCCCCCCCAACACACATACAGCAATAGAAGAGTAGACAAAAACAATCCATATTTTCGATGGTCTTAAGCGACCCCTGGCAAATGGTCAATCGACCCCCAAAAGGGTCGCGACCAACAGATTGAGAACCCCTGGCTTAGATCCTCCAGAGCCGTTTGGCGTATTGGGCGGGAAGCTGTCTCCTTAAAGATCTGTCACTGGCAACGTCTAATCTAAGGCATCTTCCCACCTGGTGTCCACTGCTCTGAGGTCCTCCATGAAAGTGTGACGCCGTGTTATACAAGAAATGTGCTACCAATGCAAATATCTATAAACAAATATTACATATTAAAGCTAATGTCCAGTTGGTTCATACTTTACGCAGTTCAGGCCAAACTTTGACCTACAGTGCTCGCGCTGAAAGAGAAAAAAAATGTCTGTTTCAAACTGGCAGAAGTCTTAATTGACCTATAGTGACGACAGACCTGTGACGTGGCAACGAGCTATTGGTCTAAACTGCCCACAGGTTGCGACGTCGCATGACAGTGTTCAGGCCTTCAATAACGATTGTCATATCTGTGACGTGGCAACGAGCTATTGGTCTAAACTGCCCACAGGTTGCGACGTCGATTGGACTCGAAGAGCGAGAAAGCCGTCTGCTCTAGATTTTTGCGGAAACACACACAACACTACACGCAGGGCCGGATTTACCTATAGGCAACTCAAGCTAACGCTTAAGGCCCCCAAGAAATTTTTAAACATTGACATATAATATCTGGACTTATAAATACACGCAATCCTTTGACCAAAGCATCCATTGACTCCTACACATAATTGTATGCGTCCATTTCATTCTGCACATAACAATCGCATGCCTCCATTCACGCCTACTCAAAGCTAATTTAAAACTATTTCCCATAACTTAATACCTCGTCGCTCTTATTCTTTTTTCGAACACAAATAGCGAACGTGACATATGGTGTGACAATTATAAACAGCTGCTCTCTAGCAGAAGTTGGTTCATGCATTTCTTAAGCACGCGTCAAGGTGCTGGGGGGGGGGGAGAATTCACCAGGTGTCATGAATTCATTTTACTGTTTTATTGAAGGTGATTCCCCCCCCACCAACACTCCCGTAGCCACCCTACTGGAGAAGCATGTACCTTGCTTTATATTCAACTCTGCCAATGTTATCCTTCACGTTATAGACGCTGTGAGTGCGAACCCCGTGTTTGTGAGGCTTACGGTGGGATGGTGTGGTTTTTTTTTTTAATTACCACTGGCCTTGACGATAATCTAATAACAAAAGTAACACTTGTGAAACATTTTAAACTATTCATAAACAATCATTCTCGACCCGGAGGAGGGGAGAGAGAGGCGGACATCCCATGAAATTCTGAAACACGGCCCGATGAAATATGTTTCCTTTTTTTTTTTTAAACGCGTATTATGACTTTCGGGGCGCGGTGGCTGAGTGGTTAAGCGCTTGGCTTCCGAACCTGGGTTCCTGGGTTTGACTCTCGGTAAAAACTGGGATTTTGAGTATCGGGATTTTCAGGGCGTTCTTGAGCCCACCCAACTCTAATGGTGAACTGACTTTCGTTGGGAAAAGTAAAGGCGGTTGGTCGTTGTGCTGGCCACATGACACCATGCTCGCCAATCGCTGACCAAAGCATCACCAGCCCTATAGATCGCAAGATTTGAAATGGACATTTTTTATTATGTCTTTAATATCCAGATTTCCCTCAGGGTGGGACAAGGTTTAGATGAGGTCCGGAAAGCACACGTGTCACGGGCCATAAGTTGGACACCACTGTTTTTAATCGAGCCCGAGTCGAGAGAATCTATTCAAAGCATGGCGGTGAGTGGAAACAGAAGCTGAAACGAAAATGACCGCAAACAATCGTATAAGATAACAAACATTGAACAAACAGAAGCAATTTATATACAAACATCAAACAAACAGAAGCAATATATATACAAACATCAAACAAACAGAAGCAATATATATACAAACATCAAACAAACAGAAGCAATATATATACAAACATCGAACAAAATGAAGCAATATATATATACAAACATCAAACAAACAGAAGCAATATATATATACAAACATCAAACAAACAGAAGCAATATATATATATACAAACATCAAACAAACAGAAGCAATATATATAGTATTATATAAAAACATCGAACAAACAGAAGCAATATATATACAAACATCAAACAAACAGAAGCAATATATATATATATACAAACATCAAACAAAATGAAGCAATATATATATATATATATATATATATATATATATATATATATATATATATATATATATGTAAACAATGAAGAAACAGAAGCAAGAAACTAAAATGGACAATGGAAATATATAAAAAAACGTATAGCCGAAGAAAAGAAGTATAATCAAAGCGAATGTTATTTTCTTTTAATCCTTATCCATTTTCGGCTTCTTCCCTTTTACTCCTAAATGTTAACACACACACACACGCACATTTAAACTCCTCATGATTATGCGTGTTACACGAGACATTTGATTGAGAACCGGGAAACAGCAACAAGGAAATCAACAGGCTGTGGAAGTTGTCTGCCCTTTGTATGAACAACAACTAGCACGCATAATGTCATGAGACAACAAAAACACACACACACAAGAACATTACGCCAATTACATGAACAATAAACAGCATACATAATGTAACAAGACAAAACCATGTACACACAGCAGCCGCAAGAGTATCTATCATTGGTGTGCCTTTCGGATATGTAGTAGAGTCGTCTCCTTTATGAAAGCCTGAATAAACCATAAATTTGAATGAAAAAAAAAAAAAAGGTGCGCACAAATTATTTAGAAAAGATTAAATTAACAATAGTTCTCGCTTGAAAAAACACAGAACCTGAAGGGGAGAAAATTCCGAGTGAAGCTGAATGCACATTTTTTTAAAGTCTTCATCTAATCAAGTTGTCCGTTCTAATCTAGTACAGTTACAAGCAAAAACTATTTACTGCACTAATCTCTTTAATTATCTCCCCTCTTTTATAGTTTTTTTTTTGTGTGTTTTTTTTTTGGTCTTTATTTTGTGCATAAATCATTCAGCGTATGTAGAGCTGGAAGGGAGAGAAAACAAATAAAGGAGAAACAGAAGAGAGAGAAAGTGTACGTGTTTTCTTTTGTTCGGCGAGAGAGAAAGAGAGAACAGATGCAGAGAAGAGAGAGAGAGAGAGAGAGAGAGAGAGAGAGAGAGAAAGAAGGGGAGAGCAGAAGTAAAAGAAAGAGAGAGATAACAGAGTCAGAGGTAGGAAGAAAGAAATAGAGGGTGGAAGTAAAAAAAAGAGAGAGAGAGAACAAATACAGTGGTAGGAAGAAAGAGGGTTAGGGTAGAAAAAGAGAGAAAGAAAGAATGAGAGGGAGGGAGAAGTAGAAAAAAAGATTTTTAAAAAAGAGGGAGAGACAGAGGGAAAGAGAGATTGGCAGAGGAGAAAAAGAGAGTGAGAACTGAAAGAAAAAAGGAATAAAAAGAGATATAAGGAAAGAGAAAGAGGGAGTGGGGGGGGGGGAGAGAGCGATGAGATGTGACAGAGGGGGGAAAGAGGTAGAAAATAAAGAGTAAGTAAGAGGTAGAAAATAAAGAGTAAGTAAGAGGTAAAAAAAAGTAAAGAGGGCGAGAAAGAAAGAAAGAGGATGAGAAAGAGAAAAAAAAAGAGAGATCCATGGTTAGGGAGGGAGAGAAGAGGGAGAGAAAGAGAGGAGAGAGAGAGATATATACAACTCGCATGAGTGCCAGGGACGAACAGATGGCTAAATAAAAAGGGGATTGGATGGGAGGCTGTTTCGAGCAGACATCTCTGACATCTTTGATTAAAATAACACAAGAAGCCACTCACTCTATATACATCCTAAAACACACACACACGCAAGTAACACCACACGCACTCGCGCCTCTGAACACACATATACAGGCAAGTCTGAGTTGGCAAGATATTATTTCTAATTATCTGAAAGACAGTAGACAAAACACAGACATTTCACATTTACAAGAAAACAGACTCTACAAAAAAGTGTATGTGTGTGTGTGTGTGTGTTTCTCTCTATGAGAGGTAGTCTCTGTACATCCGAAACTATTCCTTCTCCCCCACACCAAGAAAATAACCAATTTTATTGTTTAACAAAGATTCTTCTAACAAAGATTCTTATATGTACATGTCACAAAACCTAGATTTGTCTTCTCCAGAACCCTCATTTCTAAACAATGAAAAGAGAGGGGAACCGGGTATGCAGTCCGGACAGTCCGCAGAAATAATGCCAGCAGTCCGCCAATTCCGAGCTGAACACATTTATCTCTAGAGGCTCTGGTGCACTCTTACAACGTTGGGGGGGGGGGGGGGGACTTGGGTAAGGTGAAAAGAAAAGGGAGGTGCCGGTTATGGGTTGGACGATCCATGGCTGAATCTGGATTACGATCCAGCACGTATCGATCTAGCCGGCAATTTTTCTTCTTTTAAATTCTCGTTGCTAGACATAGATTCCTAGTAAGACCAACATGACGCCATTCTCAGCGTGTAGTATAATGAATGTAACAACTTTTGTATAGTGTAGACGGTTTCATATAGTTAAAAGCAGCTCTATATTGAGTTTTCTGGGTATAAAAGTGGTTATAGTTTTGGGTTTAATGGGTGTGTTGTTTTTACAGTGAGTACTTGAAATGCCAACAAATTTATTTCCGTTATAAAGAATCCTTAATAACAAAGGGGGATAACAGTGATTATGTGAGCAAACGCAACACTTCATATTCTATAGTTACAGCCCTTAGACATCCCAATAAAATGGTAATTATAATTTCAACAAAAACATTCTAAAGCAGGGGTTCTCAACCTGTGGGTCGCGACCCCTTGAGGGTCGAATGACGATTTGTCAGGGGTCGCCTAAGACCATCGAAAATATGGATTGTATTTAGTGTATTCTTCTATTGCTGTGTATGTTATGGGGGAGGTAGGTCGCGGCAGAGTGGGGGATAGTAAAAAGGGGTCGCCGAGCTTCAAAGGTTGAGAAACGCTGTTCTAAAGTGTTATCAAATAATCTGAATTTTAAAAACTTGAGAAAAAAAAAAGCGTACAAATAGAAGCAACAAGACAGATTAACTAAGAGTAATTTGACTCAATTAGCGTTACAGCTATCATTCATTCAACCATATAGATTTATCACCACATAAGAAACCTCAACAAAATAAAAACACTTGCCAACTTCTCATTGTCGTAATACAGTGAAACTTGTGTAGCAATATCAGCACTCATTTATACAGCATATGATTATAAGGTAGGCTATGAAATCTAAACATTAACATATTTTAATTTTTTTTTAAAAAAAGCAACAACAACAGAAAAACAACGAAAGTCAAGCTTCTATGTTCAATTTTACAACGATCGAGGCTGCCAGGTATACAAAGTTAGAAATGATCTTTTTTTTTTAAATAAAAGTGCACCTCAATTTAGAACTGCCCTAACTGGCTTGTGTGTGTGTGTGTGTGTGTGTAAAAATGAAAAGGGGGAGAGTAAGTGTGTGTGTGTGTGTGTTGACATTGGCAACGAAGATCTCATGGAAAACAACAAATAATCTAAAAGCTTGTTTGTATTAATTAATCTGTTACTGAAAGGACAGAATGTGCAAATAAAAATGTGTTTTTATTTTTAAAGGAACAGTGGCGAAACATGAAAAGGGGGGGGGGGCGATTCTTGGAAAAAAAAAAGGGGGGGGCGATGGTGGGGAAAAAAGGAGGGCGTGAGTAAGAGTTAGAAATTATGTAAAAGAAGGTAGAACAAAAATAGCGTCGTTACTTTTTACTATTATTTGTTTTTTGTTTTGTTTTTTAATTTCCAGACCATTGTCGTATATATATTACGATCTTCAATAGAGATGATTGCGGCTGAGATGCTTAGCATTTGATTGGAATCACGTCGGCAAGGCCCAGTGAGAGATCTTGAGGCATATCAAAATTTTTTTTTCTGCTCGTGTAACAAAATTGTCACGTCACGAAGGTGACAAAACAACAGTAAACGGGAATTTCCAAAAAAAACTGAACTAGAGTATTCTAGAATGTGTCTGAATTTAACTCGATTTGGGGAATGGGGATGGGCGTTCGAAGAAAAGGGGCGCTTTAACGGGGGAAAAAAAGGGGGTGAATATAAAAATGATACTTCGAAAAAATGGAAACTGTAAAGAAATAAAAATAGGCTAGGATATAAAATTCTTTTAAGAACGGAATCGGAACACTGTAACCTCTGACCTCATCAGCTCAAAACCTTAGTTTCAACTAGAGAAAATTATGAAGGGACAACATGACCTCTGGATTTAAATGTTAGGTTAATATTTAACGAGCACTACAAGTTTGTTCGGTTTACATCTAGCCATTTTATGCGCGGGGGGGGGGGGCACTTTAACCTCTCAGATTTGTTTTTCTCCTAAACGGATATGACAAGGGACGACGGTTAAACCTGACATGCGCACTTCGATGAGTTAAAAACAAAAAATGTCTTGAGATGCCAAGAGACGACAACTTCCAATATTTTTATTATTCTCTACACCGGTATGTTGAACGTGTTTTTGAAAAACAAAAACAAACAAACGGTAGAAGAAAAAAAAAACCCAGAAAAAAAACGGCAAAAAAAAAAAGTTAGCACTTTAGAAAAAAAGGTTATTTTGAAAGTATCTTGATGAGCCTGTGTTCAAACTAGAAGTACATTGATTAGCACACAGAGAGAGAGTACCAGCTGCTGGTATCTAAAGGAAGGGAAACAAATCTATTTAGAAACACTTTGATCAAGGTATGTGTGTGTCTGTGTGTGTGTTGTGTGTGGAAGTGGGGGGGGGGAGGAGGAGGTGATATTGAAAGCAATAAAGGTAAAAATGAGACCATGCATGTGTGCCAGCTTTGATGTATGTGCGCGCGTGAGTGTCAGAAAAAGAATTATTAGATTCGTTACGGAAAAAAACGTTTGGTCTATAGTCAGAGTGAAGAATTTCTATTACATTCGATATTTATTAAATCTTGAACGAGTTTTTTTTTTTTCATCTTCCTTTAAGTCAACTTCAATATGAACCAATTTTTTTTCTATATTTAGTTTGTAGCTTGCAGCAGAAGGCCTCTAAAAGAGAAGGAGAGAGAGAAAGAGAGAGAGAGTTAGAAACCTCTCACGAAAGCCTCGGGACTTATATGAGGCCAAGAGAATAATCCTAGCATATAACAGTATCAGAAGAGGTAAAGAAAACTTAAATAGACCCCAACTCCACTTTTTTTCCCGTTTCCGGGCGGATAACGGCTTTGTCTGCATCACATGTGGAAAAAAATGTAGGTCGCAGAAGAGTTTGCGTGGCCATGTGAAACGCTGCATTCATCCTTAATCTTCTGAATCAGTGACATTGCTATTATTGTCTGGACGATGGGGTGTTATTCGGTTACACAACGTGGTGGGGAAAAGAGGGGGGGGGGCAAGATGACGAAAATGAGATAACTGAAAAATGTTTATCTCAGCTTCCTCACACGCTGGACACATAGCCATCGCTCCAATCGTGAGGCTCTGTACACATAGCTCCAATCGTGAGGCACTGTACACATAGCCATCGCTCCAATCGTGAGGCACTGTACACATAGCCATCGCTCCAATCGTGAGGCTCTGTACATATAGGCATCGCTCCAATCGTGAGGCACTGTACACATAGCCATCGCTCCAATCGTGAGGCACTGTACACATAGCCATCGCTCCAATCGTGAGGCACTGTACACATAGCCATCGCTCCAATCGTGGGGCACTGCACACATAGCCATCGCTCCAATCGTGGGGCACTGCACACATAGACATCGCTCCAATCGTGGGGCACTGCACACATGACCATCGCTCCAATCGTGGGGCACTGCACACATGACCATCGCTCCAATCGTGGGGCACTGCACACATGACCATCGCTCCAATCGTGGGGCACTGCACACATGACCATCGCTCCAATCGTGGGGCACTGCACACATGACCATCGCTCCAATCGTGGGGCACTGCACACATGACTATCGCTCCAATCGTGGGGCACTGCACACATGACCATCGCTCCAATCGTGGGGCACTGCACACATGACCATCGCTCCAATCGTGAGGCACTGCACACATGACCATCGCTCCAATCGTGAGGCACTGTACACATAGCTCCAATCGTGAGGCACTGTACACATAGCCATCGCTCCAATCGTGAGGCACTGTGCACATAGCCATCGCTCCAATCGTGAGGCACTGTACACACAGCCATCGCTCCAATCGTGAGGCACTGTACACATAGCCATCGCTCCAATCGTGAGGCACTGTACACATAGCCATCGCTCCAATCGTGAGACACTGTACACATAGCCATCGCTCCAATCGTGAGGCACTGTGCACATAGCCATCGCTCCAATCGTGAGGCACTGTGCACATAGCCATCGCTCCAATCGTGAGGCACTGTACACATAGCTCCAATCGTGAGGCACTGTACACATAGCTCCAATCGTGAGGCACTGTACACATAGCCATCGCTCCAATCGTGAGGCACTGCACACACAGCCATCGCTCCAATCGTGAGGCACTGTACACATAGCCATCGCTCCAATCGTGAGGCACTGTACACATAGCTCCAATCGTGAGGCACTGTACACATAGCCATCGCTCCAATCGTGAGGCACTGTACACACAGCCATCGCTCCAATCGTGAGGCACTGTACACACAGCCATCGCTCCAATCGTGAGGCACTGTACACATAGCCATCGCTCCAATCGTGAGGCACTGTACACATAGCCATCGCTCCAATCGTGAGGCACTGTGCACATAGCCATCGCTCCAATCGTGAGGCACTGTGCACATAGCCATCGCTCCAATCGTGAGGCACTGTACACATAGCTCCAATCGTGAGGCACTGTACACATAGCCATCGCTCCAATCGTGAGGCACTGTACACATAGCCATCGCTCCAATCGTGAGGCACTGCACACACAGCCATCGCTCCAATCGTGAGGCACTGTACACATAGCCATCGCTCCAATCGTGAGGCACTGTACACATAGCTCCAATCGTGAGGCACTGTACACATAGCCATCGCTCCAATCGTGAGGCACTGTACACACAGCCATCGCTCCAATCGTGAGGCACTGTACACATAGCCATCGCTCCAATCGTGGGGCACTGCACACATGACCATCGCTCCAATCGTGAGGCACTGTACACATAGCCATCGCTCCAATCGTGAGGCACTGTACACATAGCCATCGCTCCAATCGTGAGGCACTGTACACACAGCCATCGCTCCAATCGTGAGGCACTGTACACATAGCCATCGCTCCAATCGTGAGGCACTGTACACATAGCTCCAATCGTGAGGCACTGTACACATAGCCATCGCTCCAATCGTGAGGCACTGTACACACAGCCATCGCTCCAATCGTGAGGCACTGTACACACAGCCATCGCTCCAATCGTGAGGCACTGTACACATAGCCATCGCTCCTATCGTGAGGCACTGTACACATAGCCATCGCTCCAATCGTGAGGCACTGTACACATAGCCATCGCTCCAATCGTGAGGCACTGTACACATAGCCACCGCTCCAATCGTGAGGCACTGTACACACAGCCATCGCTCCAATCGTGAGGCACTGTACACATAGCCATCGCTCCAATCGTGAGGCACTGTACACACAGCCATCGCTCCAATCGTGGGGCACTGCACACATGACCATCGCTCCAATCGTGGGGCACTGCACACATGACCATCGCTCCAATCGTGGGGCACTGCACACATGACCATCGCTCCAATCGTGGGGCACTGCACACATGACCATCGCTCCAATCGTGAGGCACTGTACACATAGCCATCGCTCCAATCGTGAGGCACTGTACACATAGCTCCAATCGTGAGGCACTGTACACATAGCCATCGCTCCAATCGTGAGGCACTGTACACACAGCCATCGCTCCAATCGTGAGGCACTGTACACACAGCCATCGCTCCAATCGTGAGGCACTGTACACATAGCCATCGCTCCTATCGTGAGGCACTGTACACATAGCCATCGCTCCAATCGTGAGGCACTGTACACATAGCCATCGCTCCAATCGTGAGGCACTGTACACATAGCCACCGCTCCAATCGTGAGGCACTGTACACACAGCCATCGCTCCAATCGTGAGGCACTGTACACATAGCCATCGCTCCAATCGTGGGGCACTGCACACATGACCATCGCTCCAATCGTGGGGCACTGCACACATGACCATCGCTCCAATCGTGGGGCACTGCACACATGACCATCGCTCCAATCGTGGGGCACTGCACACATGACCATCGCTCCAATCGTGAGGCACTGCACACATGACCATCGCTCCAATCGTGAGGCACTGTGCACATAGCCATCGCTCCAATCGTGAGGCACTGCACACATAGCCACCGCTCCAATCGTGAGGCACTGTACACATAGCCACCGCTCCATTCCTGAAAACCCGCAATGATGACACTATATATAGTTGACAGAACTGCAGAAGATACTGACTCAGCCATCCGCATTCAGTAACAATGATTTCCAGACAGTCTTGGAAATGTCTGTGGCATTTTACGTCTCGAGAGACGATCTCTTCCCTTCAACAACTTCTTGTGTGACTAAAGAGGTCAATCCTTGATACACAGCTGCGATCGCAGGTTGGGCATATGTAATCCCCAGGCGCCGTTGCATTTTCACCCTTCTTTCTACTACTGTTGTGTATGGTACCTGCAATCTGAGACCCTTCCTTTAAGCTCGCTCTCCATGTGGATCTATCCAGTGCCACTTTTTTCCCAGCTGCTAGTGTCTTGGAAATGTCCGTATGTTATCTTTATATGAATGAACCCCTTCACCTTTTTTACAAATACCAATCATAAACCCAAAACTAAAAAAAAAAAAATATTAAAAAATGTCAAAAACAAATGAATTTCTCTAAGAACGAGAAACTTATTTACCCTAAAATTACCATTTAGCGAGCCACTGGTCTACAAGATGTATACAACACAAGGCTCCACGTTAGTAGCACTTGACCAAGACCCCTTAGTAAATATGTTATTGAGACTCGGCGTTAACAACCTGCTGTTTTGTATCAACCAATTTGTACGCCATATTTAAACTGCCACCAATTAAAACCTAGATTCCAGATCTAATATTTCTGGATCGCCAAAGGAATTTAAAAAAGAATAAAAGCTGGTTTTATTTTCCATTTTAAAAATTTATTTATACAGCATACAACGAGCATCCCATGTGACCTAGTTTGCTATTGGTTGTTGTTTAATCAGGTGATTAATTACCCCCGACACACACACACACACACTTCTTTTTGTATTGGGAAGGGGACATAACTCTAAACAAGTTTCTGGCCAAAAGCGAGCTCATTAACCCACAGCTGTACAGCAGAAACTAGCCTGCACCTGGTTCTCGTTATGCGCGCCGCGTGTGCACTGTTACGCCTTGATGAGATGGCTCATGACGATAAGGCGCGCGCGCGTGTGTTTGGATGTGATATTAATATTCTTTGGTGTGTGTGTGTGTGTGTGTTCTAGAGAGAGTTACGGCTCCTGTCTTAACCATCTGAGTCTGTGGGAGACTTCCAATTTGCGCCATGGGTCGCTAACTACACCACTGCTTAACCTCGACCACGGTTATTTTTCGTATGGGACTTTCCCACTATTTATCAAACCCATTGTTTACACGTGAGTTAATTTGATCGCCAATGAGCTGAGCTTTGAACGGCAGCACGGGTATTACAGCCCATTATCGCACACCAGGCAGGGAAGTCGCTATGTATGTTTACGCAATGCTAATGCGACATCCGATACTCAATGCACAAAAATCAAGGTCATAACACTTGACCAGCCATTCCTCTTGGCTTGGTCTCAAGAGAGGTCAAATAACGTGTGCAGGATGTTATCCAGGGGACAGACGTCATCGGGTCAAGGATCAAGGCCAATTTATTAAAATGAATTGGAATACTAAGATATTGTGTGCAAAGTTTCAGCTTGATCCAAGAATGGGTGTGGGAGAAATAACGTGCACCCATTTTTCAACCAAAAAGAGTGAGTTGATAAAAGCTTTGTAAAAAAAAATTAAAATTATATAGATTGATAGTTTGATAGCAGTAAAGAAGAAAGAAAGAATGAATTACTGCAAGTAGAAAATAATTAATTCGCCAAACTTAAAAAAAAAAAAAAATCGTGTCACGTACTGACTTCCCTAAAACTGGTTGCGCCATCAACCTGCTCTACCCACAACGACGAGCCAGGATCGACTCGTCCAATGAATCATTTTCCATGTTACTCGTGTTCTGTCCTTCTGCGACATTCCGCCAGTCACTACCAAATGTTTTTTTTTTTTTTGTTTTTTTTTAAACCAGAGTTCTAAACGTTAAATGTCGAGACCAGAAGCGAGGTCGTCCATTCAAACCATAGCCTACTTTTTATTGTGGGAAAGGGGGGCGGGGTGTAGTGTTTTATTGTATTATCAACAGCCTGTAAAGTGTTCAAGCACTATCACTAAGAAGTAAAAAAAAAAGAAAAGAAATCTGAGTCACAGGAATGCTATTTCCTGCAGGGTAAAATAAACATTAGAAAACGAAACAATAAGCTAACAACTCGCGTACCATCCCATAGAGGAAATTTAGTCCGGCTTGAGGGTTCTCATATTATACTCTTTAATACCTTCTTGGTACATACATATCGATGTATTCACATTGCATATGTCTCTAGGAAAAAAAAAGCTACAACTTAACTCTTTCTCTCCGTAATTATTTGTCTACGTTTTGGAAGGAATTCTTCATTTTGCTCATTACTATTTCACTACCCCTGTTATGATTGGGCTTCAATAGCTTTGTTGTTTGTTATCAGAAAATGTTGTATTGGGTGTACAAAGAAAGGGAAATGCAAGCTCTTTTTTTATATAATTCAAAGTCAAGTTTAAAAAAAATTAAACATTAATTTAATATAATCAGGTCAAAATCAACGATGGTATCGTCGATACGGAGAGAAAGAGTTAAGATAACTAGAAACACTTTTTTTTTCTGTCATTGAGTCCTTCCTTAATTGAGCCCCAACACTCGTTCATATATGTCAGGTAATAAGACGCGTCGCTTGTCGCTAACAACAACAACCTACTGAAATTTCGCAGTGGTGCTAAGAATAGCTTCTTCTTCTTTTGTTATGAGAACGAACAAGAAGAAGAAGTAAGAATAGCTCATAACAGTCCAAGGGCGCTATAAATAGATTTTGTTTTCACTCATTTCTCGTAACATCAACCTAGACATCGTTGTCATCTGGTACCCCAAACACATATTTTCATACTTTTAAAAAAAGGAAGAAAAATAAAGCGTGGAGTTGTAAAGTATATATGAGTCACTGACAATTTATTCATTAAAGTTATTTATATTTTGTTGTTATATCTTAAGTATTTTCTTTTTGTGCCTGATTATTCCACAATTCAAGTTTGTGTCATCACATTATTGAGTATTCTAAACTGGCTTCGCATTATGTGATTTTCTTTCCAAGTCGGCTCACGTAAAGCTAGAGTGGTAGTGTCACTGGATCCAATCCTAGAATCAATACTTTGAGAATCCCACGCAACACGAGCATCACAGACTGTTGTAATATAATTACATGCAGAGTGGACTTGTTTCAACTTGTTTGAAAAATGGCAATAAGTGAATGGGGCACAGTGAATCAAAACTTTCGGAACCACTGCTCCACACGTTTCCCGTTAATACATTTCCCGCCTAAATTTGTTAGAGAAATTTTCAACTGAATGGATTTCTGGGGAAAAAAATTTACCGCCGATAAGAGTTGGGTTCCATGTCCCATGTATCAACTATTAAGGTAACAGTCACTGGCCTATGTAGTGCTATAAACCTGACACTACTTCAGTCACTGATCTATAAAGATGTATTTATTTGGCATAAAGCTTCAGTCACTGGCCTATATAGATCTATGAAAATGCTTCAGTCACTGACCTATATAGATCTATGAAAAATTGCATCAGTCACAGACTTAAATAGATCTATACGGCAAAACACATCTTCAGCCACTGACCTATATAGATCTTTGATATGACATTGGCCTATGTAAATCTATGTGATACAACACAGCTGCCAACTGCGGTTTTTTTTTTATATGAACAATTCTTACGTATTATTCAAACTGGCCTATATAATAAAATGTATAAGGTGCGACAACGTAATTCATATGTAAGCATTTTTTATGTTACACACGGTATACCGTATTGCTCTTAATAAGTTCAACTGGCAATAGGATAAACACACTGCATTAAAATCACAATGGCGATGTATGGCTTTGGCAACTACCTATAAATGTATTTGTTTTACTTTTTTTTAATATATAAAATGGATTTAAAGCCTTAATTTAATACTTTTTTTTTATTCTTCATAATCCAAATGCATTCAGCTTGACAGTCAAACGCCTTGTAACGTCACAGTGTATAAAAGTACAGATTTATAGGATAACAAGAATCCGATCAAGTTGTCATTAAGACAAATGAGGAAAATATGACGGACTATTACTGTTTCATTAAATTTTCAATTATGACTTTTCCCCCCCCCCTCCCCGATTAAAACAATACCACGAAAGAGCGCCAACTAGTGTATACTTCATGAATACCCTCACTCCTCCAATGTAAACCCTCCTTATTTTTAGTTTTCTTCTTTCAAGACCCCCCCTCACGGACTCGAAAATGGCGGGAGAGAAATTCCGCCCAAAAACACTTGGTGACTGAGAACGTTGGTCAGCTGAGGCCAACAACCTCCAAGTCTCCGTGTGCAACGGGTCGTTAGTGGACACTCGTGCACGCGGCCAGAGGGTCAAGATAAATGTGATTTTTTTCTCTTCTTTTCAACATCTTTCAGACAGCATGAATGGGATGGGACGGGGAAAGGGGGTGGGGTGGCGCTTTTGTGCATAATAAATGCCCACGCACGCACCTGCGTAAAGTTTTGCATAAAGGAAGGGTGGGTGTGCGTGTCAGTGGGAGGGGAGGGGGAAAGAAAAGATTTCTGTTGCACCCGACAACTTTCTTTTTAAATCTCAAAGGTCATGACCTTCGACTCCACAAGTGACTTTTTTTTTTTTTGGAAAAAAAAAGGGGGGGGGGTCTTGTCTGACAAGTGAGTCTCTGCAAACGAAGTTATAAATTTAGAACAAAGCAATCCGTTTGTTTACGATCCCCCCCCCCTCCCCAAACAGCTTCCCCTTTAATTTTTCCCCCCGCATTTGTTACTTTCTTATTTCTATTTTTGAGGTTGATAATTAGCTGTTGTTTTTGTCTTATCTTAAGATGTTGTTTTTTTTTTTTTAATTGGTTTCGTACGTTTTAGATTAGTCGATAGAGTAAATAAATGCCTTAGAGGTCGTGACCTTTTTTTTTTTTTGTTTAAATCCTTGTCTGTCAAAGCTAGTCTCTGCATCCGAAATTCTAAATTTAGAACAAAGCAATCCGTTAGGTCTTGATCGCAGCGCCCCCCTCACCCATATTTTTTTTTTCAAACCGTGCCTGAATAGACGTTCTATTGTGGTTCGTAATTAAATAGACTTTAAATATAAAAAAAAAGATCGTGTTATCTTAAGACAGGAAGATGAAGATTCATAATTAAGTAGCTTTTATTTTTAACTTTTGGAATTTCCCGATTCTATCTTCGGACGTGTTCGTGGATTGTTTACATTTAACACTTTAGAAGCTATTGGAGATTTTCGCGGTAAACCGAGCTATGTCAAGGACGCTAGGTGTACTTCACTGTTGCCAACTAAATACAGAAAACAATTGACCAATGATTTGAACAATATCTATACGTGTAGCAGTCGATCTTCGTAAAAGCAGGGGCGTAGCAAGGAATTTTCCATCGTTTTGGGGTGGGGGTGGGGGGGGGGGCTTGCGCTCTTATGGGGGCCCCTGCATTTTGCGTAATATTTAATTTTTAATGTAAAAAAAACACTCATTTGGATGATTTGCTCCCCCCCCTTTTCAAGTGGGGGAAAAGGGGGATTATCTAATTCTCCCCCTCCTCTCCCCACCCTAGCTACGCCGCTGCGTAACATCTCTTTTAGTAAAGCTATCTATCTAGTTCAGCGGTTCTCAGCCTTTTAAGCTCGGCGACAACTTTTTACAATCCCCCACTCAGCCTCGACGCCCCGCCCCATACACAAATACAGGGTAGACAATAACAATCCATATTTACCATGGTCTTGGGCGACCCCTGGTAATGGTCCATCCACCCCCAGGTTGAGAACCCCTAATCTAGTTGAATATTTGTGTTTGTTTTTTTTTTAAAGAAGTATTAGTTCACAGAGTGAGAGTCTAATGTTTCCTTCATATTGAAAATATTTTGTGCTACAAACAGAAGAGCTTCTTAAAAAGCTTCTATCAACTCACTCTGTCTGTCTGTCTGGTAAAAAGTTTGAACATGTTGTTTTTTTTCTCCCATTTCCCATTCTCGGATCAAGTTAAAACTTTGCACAATTATTCATTAAACCTGACAAGACATGAATCAATAATAATAATAATAAATATAAAACAATTAGTAAAGTGATAGCGCATTCAGAAAGCTAAAAGCTAAACAAAAACATTTGGTAAAAATATTTCTAATTGCACAAATGTATTATGTCTAGGTCAATGTCTGGTATAATTACAGGACTGATCCAAACTAATTGATTCAATTACACTTAATGTAAAGCTTTGTTGTTTTTATTTTAAGTACTCTTGTGTTTTTCTTGTTTTCGTTTTATCTTGAAATAAAAACCAAGATGATCCAATGCAAAGCAACACAATACTTGACTTTCTCCTTGATACAATAACCTAACTCCCCAAAATCTTGTTTGTTTTAATTTCTAATGTGTATATATGTCAGTGTAAGGAACGAGGTAAAAAAAAAAAAAAAAAAGCTGAAATCGAGACGAGAATGTAGGTCAAGTGTGCCCTGCTGACCCAACAGACCGTGTCAGGTCTTCTCGGGACAATGGCGAGGCCACGTGCTCAGCTGCAGGCTGGAGAAGAAAAAAACTGGGGGGGGGGGCACAGTGACCGAGGAAAAAACGAGTGGAAATACTCCTGGTATACTTTGAGGGATTAGGTCCTTGTCACAAAGCGTATATCACGTCACTGTCCGTGTGCTACACGTTCTTTTGTTTCCCACTTCACTTTCTCGGATCCAGTAGAAAATGTGCACATTCTCGATATGACAAAAAATTCGTGAATTTATTAGTGTTATTTAATTAATTCTGTTTTTATATAGGAATGGTATCTAAATATTGCAGTATTAAGAGATATGGCATTAATTGTGTAGTTCTTTCCCTAATATAGACTTCCTTATTTTAAAAAATATTTTTGTTACTTTACTTGTTTACTTGTGTGTGTGTGTGTGTGTGTGTTTGTGTGTGTGTCTCTCTCTCTCACCATTAGAATTGGAACGCAGGATCTTCTGTTTGGCAATTAAACTCTCTAGCACCATGATCAGTGTTACATTCGTAAAATGTGTTGTTTGTAAAATGTTTTACATGTTTCGGATGTTCCTTCAGAGTTGAAGATAGTTTACCTCCTAGTCCAAAACATCCCGCAGGACGACGGGGGAATGGGAGCGGGCAGGATTTGAACCCTCGACCATCGATAAATCCGAACGACAGTCCAGCGCGCAAACCGCACGACCAGGCTGCCATTCACGGAGGCTATTCACGAAGAAAGTTTGAACAAAACTCTTACATTCACAAAGATTAAAAAAAAAAAAAGGTGCAAGCAGATCTGAATATTTTATTTTTTTTGGCGCACACTTTGTATGCTGCCTCCCATAGCAGCAGACGTAGCTTAGTCCCAGCGGTGCTCTACGGCAACTGGGTACATAACCATTTGAACAACATGCCATCCATTTAATTTTCTTTTTGCAAGAGGGAGTACCTGTCAGGGGAATGGCGGAGAGGATCCAGGTGAATAACATAAATATCTAAAACACAAAAAAACACTAATCACCCCCCAAAAAAATAAAGATGACTAAATAGAGAAAGACGAATTCACCAACAAAACCATTGACATAAAGTCAAGAGCTAGCGACTTCCCAGATCTGTCGAATCCGGAATTCCTCAAGTCTTGGGAAAAAGAATGTACACTAAAAGGATACAAAGCACGATAGACAATTACCAAAGAGAATCAGGTTAGACTTGCCGAGTGATCCAAAAGAGCCCTAATATACTTGGGTAATAATGATAAGGCGTTGCTTCTATGTTAAGGATCCGTGCAGTATTTCACGTGACCACGTAAAAACAGTCGCGAGCTGCATACAATGCCGCACCAGCCAAAACCATTGTCCGCCGGGATCTATTTAATGTATTTGTCGCCTGCGTATGTCCTCGGCAAGAGCTTGTTTGGATAAAATAAGTGAACTTGCATCTGAAATCCCCTATCACTGTACACAATTGCGTAAGTTATCTTGCAAGTTGACAAGAGTCCCATTCGCTCCCATTATCTCTCATTATTGGACGGCTGTCGTTAGCTTAGCACAATTTGCATATAAAAGTAACTTAATTAATTACTAATTGATTTTTTTTTAATGATCCATGTGTTCTCATCGACAATGAATAAGTGTGCAAAGTTTCTACTTGACCCGAGAATGGGAAATGGGAGAAATAACATGCACGAGATTTTGACTAGACAGACGTCTGCAAAAAAGGTTACCGCTCAGCAGCAAAAAGATAAAGAAAAACCAGACAGACAGACGGACGGACGGACGGAGTGTTTTGATGCAAGCTTGGTAATGAAAGATATTATATTTAAAATCATAAAATGTACTTTCAAGTATTCGTGAGTTCCACAAACAAGGATTTCCTAACTCAGAAAACTGGCTTTAAAAAAACTGACTTCACAAACCACTTCGAGTCGGTTGAAACCAGTTTTACTGATGCTCGCCGTGTCAGCCGAGGATTGGAAAACAAGTTTTACGCCCTCGGCGAGCCAGGTGGCATTACTACAAACTGGTAATATACTGTTATCTAATGCGGCTTACCACAAGTCAAAGGGAGTCTCAAAGTGTTCCTGAGAGCACATCCCCTTCACAAAACACAAGACTTGATTATTCAGAGGATTAACGTCGAAGGCAAGAAAATCAATGCTTACATATTTTCTCAAAAAACGCAGAACAGAAAAAGAAAAAAATAAATTGCTACATGTGATATATGTGTGTGTATTGAAGTGATCAGGGGTCCTCAATCTGAGGAACACGAGTTCCTCGGGGTACGCAAAAAAAAAATAAAAAAAAATTGCCAGTAATTGATGTAAGTAAATTGCTGAAAACTTAACAAGTAAGAAGTGGACACAGAGGTGCAAAGGAAATTTGTGAGATACTTGAGATGGAAACAAAAATGTTAAGCAACGCTGACCTTGCTTGAAGGTTATGCATTTTATACAAATTGATGTTGACAATATCTGGCCCTTGCACATACCAATTAATATCAAACTAGAATACGTCTTGGGGCTTGGGTGGCGCCTGCTCAAAATCGTTTTAAGTCAGGCACTTGTTTCGAGACATCCGTCTTTATATATATATATATATATATATATATATATATATATATATATATATATATATATATATATATATATATATAGTCCCGTGAGCACTTGATAAACTTATCACAGTAAAACATAAAACAATACGAGGCACGAGCACTATAAAAGGCCGCGGCCAGTTACAGTTAACACAATATGTGGTGACGTCACTGGCTTTAATTGTCGCAGCACGGATCTTGATGACGCAATCGCACTAATGAATGTTTTTTTTTTTATTTCGATCCCTTATTTCTAATGGTACTGAAAATAAAAGGATATTATGATTAGTAAAGAGAATGGGATCTACACCGAATAAAAAGCGTGCTCTGTTTAAGACGTTGTCTTAAATAATGTTGCACTTGGTGCAGTTATATTGAAGGTTTATCCCCCCCCCCCCTTTCCTAATAAAAAAAAAAATTGATGAAGGAAAAATATACAGGATGGCGGCCAAGGAAGAGAAGTGTGAGGACCGTCGCGTTAAGATTGGGATGTAAACGCTGACAGAGGCCACAAATCGATAAGTCTGGAACTTTCCAACAAGCCAAATTTGTCTCTCGGGCTTTGTGTGGAGGTCTGGGGGAGTGAGCCGTGGGCGGGAATAGAAGATAAAGAGGGGGGGGGGGAGAAAGGAAAAGAGGAAGTAACGTCTCCGCACTGTTTAAAAAGTAGCCATCCATAAAGAAACGAAACAAAGATAAAGAGTATTAAGAATACGAGATTATATTGAGAGTTATGGACTTTAGGCTGGACAGGGTACATTTATGGTAATAACTAAGACAGTGTTGTATTTAAACATGTGATGTATGCAGATTGTAAGTATTTGTGTAAGTATATGAGAAGGATGTGCGTATGTAATATGTAAGTAAATTATATAGATATAAAAATGTTTGAAGTTATTCCTATCTACAATGTGAATAGCTTGGTAAGGCTCAATTATTTCAATACCAGAAGATCGCAAGGAGTACCATGGACATCTGAAAGGCACCGCCTGAATATAGGTATACATTGCATACATTTATTTATAATAATAATAATAATTTTATTTATAAAGCGCTGTTAACAAACAAAATGTAGGCTCAAGGCGCTGTGATAACATTACAAACACAAACACGACTATGTAAATCAAAAACTAATTTTAAAAAGTTTTAAACATGTAGGTCTTAATGTTCATCTTAAAAGTGGTATAGTATGTTGTCTGAGATCAATGGGGAGTGAGTTCCAAGCCTTTGGTCCGTGCACTGAAAAAGCCCGCAGACCGTAGCTTTTGAGGGAGAAACTACACAGTGTAAATGTATGGGGGGAAAGGGGAATAACTCTCATTACACAAATGAACTTGTCAATAAAGTAACTTATTAGTTTGAGTACTTTGACCTACTTTGTCGAGTCTAGGCAACGTTTGATCGAACTACAATGTTTCTATTTATAGATCAAACGACGTCCCGATCCCACTGACCTACTTAAAATGTAGCGAGAAAAACTACGAGCGACCATGACTTTTTTTTTTTTTTCTTGCTACCGGATGTTACTTTAACCAAATCAATGAAGTTTCTAGTCTGGACATCTTTCTCAAATTAAACAATGTATCGATCTTTCTTTTCTTATCATAACTTGTTTTACAACACGAATCAAATGTGTATATATAATGTATGTCTATAACAAACGGGTCTATGTATAGTAAGGTGAACGTGAAGCAGGGGGGAGACAAGCTGGGGAAAAAGTCAGAGAAAGTTGTGAAATTGAGTTGTATTTGGATTAAATTTTTCAAAATATTTCATTTTCTGTTTTTAAAAGTTTGTTAAAGTTGAGCTCAAGCCTTGTATTAAAGATGCACTCCCTAGGGTTAAATTTGACAAGCTGTTTAGAGCTTCCAACACAACGACCGAGTATGTCCAGCCAATTATAAGGTCGGCGCGCAGCGTAGTGTGAGTGCTGAATGGTGCAAATGTGGAATGGTGCGAATGCGTGTTGAAAGCGGATGTAAGGAAAGAAAGAGAATCTGGAAAAGGAATGGAATGTTCTGTAAATACAATTAAAATACCTATACAAGTACAAATTCATAGTTGTGTGTTGTCTTGTATTTTATAATAATAAGTCAGTACGAGTTTCATGTTCTTACAACATCGATTCATTATTGAATTTCCCAAAGCAGTGTTTCCCAAACTGTGTTCTAAGGAACCCCAGTGTTCCTCGTGGCCTGAATAGGTGTTCCGCAAACTACTGGAGTAATTAATTTCAATAGACAAGAGGAATGGAGAAAGACTGTTAACACATCTCGTATGGTGCCACAAAAGGATAAAACCGACTAAAGGAATTGGGTGGAGGTGAAACATTTCATACATAGGCGCCACTTGAGGACCTGAAGCTTGATTGTCTTAATATTACAAGAGGTATAAGCATATAAAAAGTTGAGGACCGCTGTCCTGGTCAAATGCACAAGTAACCTTGACATTATCACTCATGGAGGGGGTGATAAAAAAAAGGAGAAGAGGGGAGGAATTAGAAATGCACGCTCTTGACCGTTGACAGTCCAACAGCTGGTTACATTATTAAACATGGTTATCACTGGGGGGGGGGGGGCATCTTCGACCATCTTTTATCTTTTAAAAAGTGGCGTTGACGAGACCTGAACCTTGCCACTATAAACTGTGTAAACTAACCTTCGCCGCGCACAACACAAACAAAACACTATCAGATCACGCGCAAATGCACATACATGCTATCCCACAGGTAAAGTGGAATATATATCAAACTATAGAAGTGAAAAAAGGGGGGGGGGAGTGTCAAGGTTTAAGATTAGAAAAAAAAAAAAAAAACAGAGTAGAGAGAAAGAGAATACACTGTCCAAACTACTCGTGGCAGGGAGGAACATGGGCTTGGAATAAGAAATTCCCCCACCCCCTTTTTTGTTTCTCAAAAAAAAAAAAAAAAAAAAAAAAAATAATATATATATATATATATAATAAAAAATGCCACAACTAGCCCTAGACTGGATATGATTTTTCTAAGACTCTCAAGAAAAGCGATGGGCTCTGTGACATTATAAGACGAACTAAATAACTCAAATAAGAAAAATGTATTTCATGTCCGTGTTTGTGTTTTGTTTGTGAAATAATGCACTTACCTATAAATCCCTCGCCTCAAAGACTGTTGCTCTTATTTAACTCCAGGGGTGTAAATATTTCTAGAAAAAGATCCAGCTTCTTTCATCACACAGAATAAAGATCACCAAAAAAAACAGTTTTATTTACAAACTAACAAAACAACATATCCACACAAAGACGAATTGTTATTGAAACTGAATATCCGGTCTGTATCCACTATCCTCACTTGATATCCGGTCTGTATCCACTATCCACACTTAATATCCGGTCTGTATCCACTATCCACACTTAATATCCGGAGAGGAGCACGAATATTCCAAAGGGATCGAGCAGATTTTATTTTTCCAAGGATGTTTCAATCCTAACCACTACACAGTCTTAAGAAATAAAAAGTGCATCAATACCCTAAAGCACTTTACATCACAGGGAGGTGGAGGATCGATCACTTACTTGTAACACACAACCTGTAACAAGTAAATATATATATACAAATAAATATGAGGTGATGGAAAAAAAGTCATGTGCATGTGTAATGTGTGTCTAAATCAACAATGCATATGGATCAAACTAATAATAAAGATTGTCTTCGAGTCCGAAGACAAAGGGGTCTAGTATTTCACGTTCACGTTCTTCTATAATTTCACGCAGTCCTAGCTGTGACCTACTTAATTTGCCATAATCTACGTAGACACAACCGTTGTCTGCCGGTGGTCGGTTTAGATTCTCTTTTCCAAGTCTACGCCTGTCCTCGGCTCTATATCTCATTTTAATCCAAAATATCTATCCCGAGTACTTTGTAAGAGATTGCCAGCTGGATCAAAATAACAATGATAATAAATCATTTATTGTCACTATCCATTCGAGCTGAAATTTCGTACATAAACTTGCGGCCGAGTGACAACTCAAAATGTTAAAATTGGCAGAAAGATTACTTCATTAATAATTGAATCAGTTTATAAAAATTACCATTTAAGCCCAATGTGCCATCCATTTTATTACACGAGTATCAATATTATCTCTTCTGCATATGGCCGCCCTCAAACAAAGGTAAGACATACATTAGAATGGCTTCAAAAATATGACAAATAAAATATGAATGTTTAGTTTGCTGTGTTATTGCCATTAAAAAAAAAAAAAAGATTTTTTTTTTTTAAAACTATTTTACTTGTTTTAAAATTGCTGTCAACAAAATGACTATTAACTTTTGGTACGAGCCCACGGGCAACATTTCTAGCAGTAAGAAAAAAAAGTAATTCAAAAATGTATATTTCTTTGTTGTTTATAGAGCGTGACAGTCAGCGACAACGCGGAACTGTCATGTTTTTATAATTCATTCGCTCGAGGCAAACGTAACTCGGCAGGACGAATGTATAGTAGACGTTACCAAAAAAAAAAAGCAAAAATTTATTTTTTAAATCCTTTTTAAAAAAAAAAAAAAAAACAAAGTACATGAAAGTAAAGTAACTCCGCACTTACAACTATACATCTCAATCGCGTAGAAGTTATTTACCTTATTCTGCATCAAACAAAATAATTTATTAACCATAATTATAATTGACTAAATTAAACAGTTAATTTTTTAATTGATTCACGTTTCGTTAGGTGCAATAAGTAATTATTTTAAAGTTTCACAAAGATCCGAGAATGGGCGTGGGGGAGAAAGAACGGTTTTCAATTATCCAATGGGATGAAACCGTTTCAGAAACCTTACATCTGTGACTACTGAAGGATTAATTTCCCTTGTTTGCATCGAACAAAAGAATTTATTACCAGTAAATAATTGTTAAATTTTTCTTCTTGATTCGTGTCTTGTCTATTCCAAGATAAAATCGTGAAAAGTTTCAACTTCATCCGAGAACGGACGTGGAAGACAATACGTTTACAGACTTTTTTACCAGACAAATAGAGTAAGTGATATAAGCTTTGTAAAAAAAAAAAAAAACAATTTTATACTCACAATTTACACATACGCACATACAAACAATTAAAAAGTAAAATTTCCCTTTCAGACCTTGTGGTCTATAGGGCAGATGATGCAAAGGGCATTAAGGAGGGTGTCATGTAAAATGTTTGTTTGTAAAATGTTTTACATGTTTCGGATGTTCCTTCAGGAGTTGAAGATAATTACTTCCTAGTCCAAACCTCCCGCAGGACGACGGGGGATGGGAGCGGGCAGGGTTTGAACCCGGGACCATCGATAAATCTGAACGACAGTCCAGCGTGCAAACCGTACGACCAGGCAGCCATCCATTATGTGGCCAGCACAACGACCAATCCCTTTACTTTTCCCCAACTAATGTCAGGTACCCATTAGAGATGAGTGGACTCAGAGGCGCCCGAAATTTAAAATCCCAGTCTTCACCAGGACTCGAACCCGGGACGCCCGGTTCAGAAGCCAAGCACTTTTCCGCTGAGCCACCGCGCCTCATACATACAAACAATTGAAGAGGGCAATAAATCTAGGTCTTCAGCTTTAGTTCGAATCCAAATAAAACATCAAATTTTACAATGAAAGCAAAGTATTAGTAAAGCAGTTATAATGCAATCAGATTTGAACCCGGGACACCCGGTTCAGAAGCCAAGCGCTTTTCCGTTGAGCCACCGTGTCTCATATATACAAACAATAGCAGAGGGCAATAAATCTAGGTCTTCAGCTTTAGTTTGAATCCAAATGTGGCATCAAATTTTACAATGAAAGCAAAGTATTAGTAAAGCAGTTATAATGCAATCAGAGTTCCGTAGTTTCTAGAAATGTTTGGAATTCGTGTCTATTGTACTTAAAACCTCTTAATGTTTCAACTTAATTTACCTATAAAAAATATAATTGCAGTGGGATTGACTTGAATGGATTCTTGTGTTACTTTTTCATTATTTAAATTTATGTTTATACTTTTTTTTTTTCTATCTTGAAAGTTAGACAATTATTGGAGTTTTTACAAAGAATCAACTCACTCTGTCTGGCCAAAAGTTTGCACACGTTATTTCTCAATCTCGGATCAAGCTGAAATTTTGCAACAATTATTTCTTTTACCTGACAACACAAGAATCAATAAAGAAAGAAAAAAAATGACATGACTGATCCAAACTAACTGATACAATTCTATAAGGTAATTTTTAATAGTATTTTTTTTATTTCGCTTGTTTTGTTTGTTTGTTTGTTGTTTTTTTTTTTGTTTTTTTTTGGCAAAAATTAAATTAATATTTTTGATACTGCAAGGCTACCACCAAAGAGAGGTGACGATGGAAAAATAAGAACACAATTTTACCCCACCAGACAACGGTTTTCTCTGTGTGAGTGGTGGCAAAGAATGTAGGTCATGGTTGGGTTTTCATATCCACATGATATACTACAATGTTTAAAAATCGTATGACTAAATGCATGACGCGTAGGACGTAATCATCTTCTTTTTTTAAGTAACGTCTGTATTATATAAGATAAGAAGACTCAAAAACATGACTCATTCATTAGAAGTTAAGGAGTCAGCAGAACTGTTTTGTATTAGTTGCTCCCGGGTCTCCACTGCTCAGGAAAACGTTGCTTTAATAAAAGAGACGCTGAAAAGCGTATTGAGTTGTTTTTTTTTTTTTAAATGAATGCTCAAATGTAGATCTAGTGCAGGCGCGGTGGTTAAGCGCTTAGCTACGGAACCGAGGGGGTCCCGAGTTCGAATACTAGTGAAGACTTGACTGGGATTTTTAATTTCGGGATCTTTAGGGGGTCTCACGTTAGCTGGGAAAAAGTATAGTCGGTTGGTCGTTGTGCTTGCCACATGACACCCTCGCTAACAGATGACCTTTAGGCCTTTACATCATCTGCCCTATAGATCGTAATGTATGTATCTACACTCCTAGATCAAAGAGATCAAGATCTAGATCAGTAGATGATGTATTAGATCTATTGTCAGACTATGTAGAGCCTAGAGGCCAGTCTAGCCTAGAGAATAGATTTAGATCTTTGATCAAAAGAGCGTCTATATGTCTATATTATTATATCATAAATGATATGGTCCCAAATTAGACTTAGAAATTTAGATTTATTCTTGATCTAGGTCTAAATTATATACTTTCTGAATCTATTTTAATCTAGATCTAGTCTTGACATCTAGGTCTATAGACAAGCAAGATGTATCTAGATCTAGATTATTCTAGATTATTCTAGATTCTAGATAGATCTAGAATCTACATCTGATCTAGATCTAGATTATAGATGAAATAATCTAGATCTAGATTATAGATTAAATAACCTAGCTCTAGAATCTAGATTAGATCTCTAAATTTACATCTAAAAATTTAAAAAAAAAAAAAAAACAGAACATATAATCTAGAGACAACTAGAGTCTAGATCTAATCTAGTCTATATATATAGATCTAGATCTTGAATCTAGATCTAGAGTCTAAAATTAAAATTAAAAAAAAATTAAAAAGTGACTAACGCGTTTTACTTAACACCGTGTGAAAATGTTTGTTCAAAAGCCAATGAAAAGCTTCACGTCTGCTAGCGGAATGTCGCTATTTTCTCCTCTTCTAGTCTACAGTTGTGATGAATAGCAAGAAAACAACGAAAACATAAAATGGAATAGATCTATCCACTTACAGTGTCGATTTGAAACAAGCTATCCAGACAGTAAACATGTTATCCATTGAACACTGGCACAGTTATTATATCCATTGAACATAAATAAACAAAATTGAACGAACACACACACAAAAAAATAATATATGATTAACACAAGCACACACTCCAGTCGTGGAGATGTCGGTCGATCACCTGTTTGTAGTGGCTTGCCGGAAACCAGCGAAACTAGGTCATGACGCATGCGATAATGTATCACGAGAAGGGGGGGGTAGGGCTGTGTGAATATGCGTGTGTGTGTGTTTTTTTGTTTTCACGTTTTTTTTTTAATCGTCTGCTACTATTTGTTTTGGGATAATTATGCATAAGATAATGGACATAGGATCTAGATTTTCTAGCTAAGAGAGAAATGCTTACTAGTTAAAAAGGCTGCTTTTTTTTTTTGTATTAGTTTTCTGAGCTCCAAGCTTGATGTTCACATTAATTTATAGATATATAGTATGGATTATAGATGAGTGGTTAAGCGCATGATTTCCGGTCCTGGGTTTGAATCTCGACGAATTTTGAATTTCGGGGTTTTTAGGTCGCCCCTGAGTCCACCCAATTCTAATGGATACCTGATTTTAGTTGGGGAAAGCAAATTGGCGGTTGGTCGTTGTTCTGGCCACACGACACCCTCGTTAACCGTTGGCCAAAGAAACGGATGATCTTTGCATCATCTGCCCTGTAGATTGCAAGGTCTGAGAGGGGAAAGAGTTAGGTCTAAGTACTATATAGTGACCATTTATCATTGAAGGTTTACAAAATTGTGTAAAAAAAAAAAAAAGTTTTAGATCTAGACCTATGTAGGGCGTAATCATCTTCTTTTCTGAAGTAACGTCTGTATTTTATAATAAAAGATAACAGTGTCGTAGCTAGGGTGGGGGAAGGGGGGAGAATTCGAAAATTCCCCCCCCCCAGGGACCCCTCTTGAAGGGGGCCCCCAAAATGTGTGTTCAAGTTTTTTTTTTACATTAAATATTACGCAAAAAGCAGGGGTCCCCAAAGGGGTTAATCAACTTCTTTTTTGAAGTAACGTCTTATTATATAATATAATGATAAAGGTGAAGATAAAACTAAACACAAACGATAACAAAATAAAAGATAACATTCTAAATAAACACTATTCTCAGCCCCAGAAGACACAAATACATATTTTCTTAATTTAAACCAAGTAGGAAACCTAGAAGATTTAGATGATCAAGAAAAATACATCGAAAAACTATTAACTAATAAAAGACCAAATAAAATACTTTTTCATGCATAACGCAATCAAGGTAGAGTACCTAGGGACCGGAAAGAAGCAAATGTTACTCGCCTATTTGAAAATAGAAGAAAAAGAAAAAAATCTGATCCAGGAAACTAGAAACCAGTATCACTACCAGCATCTTATATTTAAAATACATTTAAGTATAAATACGCTTACAATTCAGTGGAGCCGTGAACCATCTAGATCTTGATAAACAAAATGTCATTACTTACATACCGTTTAGATGTCCGTGTATGGTTCCAGAAGACAGCATCCCTTTTATGAACCATGTGACCCGGGAAAGGATTTTATCCCGTGGCCAGGAGGAGGTATCGGCTCTTCACCAACCCCATCTGTCTGGAGTCCCCCTGCGACTAGATGATCATTTAATCACATCCGTCAGGTCGTAGGACACGGTCCCCTTGAGCCAACGGCACGAGTTCCTCCTCTCGTGCGAGGCCGGAGGTCGAGCCCACGGGAGGCCCCTCCATAAGCCTATAATGTGCCACTGTCCCCGTAGGAGGACCATCGCCGCCCGTATGGCCCCCGTTGGGAAACGAAGCAATGGGGGTCTCGAACTGGTTAGCAAGCCTTTCTCACATCCCCACCACGCGCAGGTACGTAATTTGAGCCTTTCCGCTTCCCAGGGCGGACGTTTCCACGGAGGTGCCACACTGAGGCGACGGGAGCATTTCCTCCCTGACTTACATACCAACATGGCTTAAGGAAATATGGATCATGTGCAGCTCCACCAAGAGATGATTTTCTAAAAGGATTAAGCAATAATTAATAGATGCAATTTTGTTAAACGTTTTTTTTTTAACTCTCTCTCTCTCTCTCCTAATAAACGATATCATCGTTGATTTCACCCCATTAAATTTAATTAATGTTTGGTCTTATAAACCTTAATTTGTGTTATATAAAAAGAGCAAGCATTCTCCTACAATTCTATACCAAAAGTAACGTTTTCTGAATACAAATAAAAATGTTATTGAAGTTTAATCATAACAGGATAGAATGCAATATAGTGAATAATGAACAATTCTGTCAGAACGTGGAAAAATAATTACGGAGATAAAGAGTTAAGGTACTTGACAAAGTTTACCACCACAGCTTGCTTAAAAAAATTAAAATAGGTTGACATTACTGATTCACTACACCAATGGATTCAGAATCTCCTGATAAAGAGAACAAATTGTAATAATAAATGGCTCCCCAATAACAGTGAACTCGGGTGTACCAGTACCTCAAAGAACAGTCTTAGGACCACTACTGTTTTTAATTGACGTAATTGACCTACCAAATTTGCATTAGTTTAGAAACTAAATTTTGAATTTTTTGAAGATGTTTGCATAATAAACTGAAATTTTGGAAAAAATAAATAAAGCCACTTTCTTGATGGTAAACTCGTAAATCATACTTAATCCTGAAAATGTGCAGGTGTTTGAATGAATGAAAAAGGCTTTTTATTTTATTATCGTATTTAAATTTTAATGAAAAAAATTTGCGTTAATTTAAAAGTAATACTTCTTAATTCGGTTCTAAAATGGGCTTTATAAATTAGCATATTTAGAGGACTATAAACAACCTATTTTTAGCAAGCTGCAGTTTCATGTATGATTGACTAACATTTATACAGTCGTTCACCCATGTAGCAGTAAATCTTTGTTATTTGTTGAGTCTTTGAACTTTCTGTTATTTCTTTGTATCTCTTGACTAAGGTTTACGTGTATGTGTATGTGTGTGTGTGTGTGTGTGTGTATGTGTGTGTTTCCCAATTGATTATGAAGAAAGAAGAATTAATTATTAGATGAGGAAGAAAGGGAGCATTAATTGTTAGATGAGGAAGAAAAGGAGCACTAATTGTTAGTGTCGTAGAATGATGCAATACAAGTGGCTCTGTCATAATCTATGAACATACAAGTGTGGGAAGCGTGGTCGAGAGGCCAAGTGCACTTGAACTTGGCTTGGCTACCTAGATGGCAGAGTTGTGTTTACTGAGTGCCTAAAGGCAGCACGGAAAACCAACTCCTAGATACCCCCTCCCCCAGCCCCCCCCCCCCAACCGGTCCACAGATGAGATTGTACCAAAAAGCGCTCTGAGCATGCTATAAGCATGAAAGTAGCGCTATATAAAAGCTATAATAATAATAATAAGACGACTTCAGGATGCCAGAGTGAAAAGACTTGTTTTGATAGTGAGTTAGATATGTTTAAATATCCATTTATTTCATTTCATCTCAAGTAGAATTCGTCTATATTGTGATAAAAGTTCTATTTAGTTTTGTTCACACAGAAGTTATGTTTTCTTCAGAGACGAATAGGCAGACAATTCAGAGGCCTAGTGAGGGGGTGGGGGGTGGCATGGGTGCACGATGCCCCGGGCGCATTCTTCAGGAGGGGGGGGGGCGCCACAAGCACCCTATATTTTTATGTGCTGTTCATGGAAAATGGGGAAGGGGCGCCAATAATGTACCTTGCCCCGTGCGCACGTTTTGCTCACTACGCCTCTGGCAGACATTATACCAGCGGTTCTCAACCTTTTATGCTTGGCGTCCGATTTTTACAATCCCCCAGTCTACGCGACACCCCCCCCCAGAGACACACACATACAGCAATAGAAGAATAGACAAAAAACAACCCATATTTTCGATGGTCATAGGCGACCCCTGGGAAATCGTCAAACGACCCCCAAATGGGTCGCGACCCACAGGTTGAGAACCCCTGCATTATACAATTTTAAAAAAAACGGACTAAGGCCGCTAAAAATAGTAATTGCGTTTGGAAACAAAAATAGTTGAAACATTATTTTTTTTTATCTCCTGACTACGGTGTGTGTGTGTGTCGTCTGCTCTACTATAATAATTGATGCTGTCATGTGTTACAGGGTGACCTTGTCAACTTGAACTGGTTCCGGTGTATAATTTAGAACGATTCGCTCCAATGGAGCGACTCAATCGCCTTGCATGCCTGTGTGTGTGTGTGTATTTTAAATTAGCAGACAGGAATCAATATATTTCGGTTACAATTCCTCTTTTCAGCTTGCCAACTCTTCATGGGGACTGGAACCTGGGTGGATAGACAAGGAATTCGAAGTGTGTTGACTGACCCCCCGCTTGGCTTCCCTTGTATTTGCACATTCTCTAAAATTAGCTGCTTCAACAGACAAGAAAAAATCTGAAACCATATTTCTAACGCCCTTGTCTACTTTTAGATCTGTTGGAAAAAATTACTGTTGTTTCTCGAAATGTAAACATGCTGTGTATTGTTAATACAAGCAAAGCAACCTTGACTCTTATTATTGTAAAAATGTTTGTAAAATGTTTTACATGTTTCAGATGTTCCTTCAGAGTTGAAGATAATTACTTCCTAGTCCAAACCTCCCGCAGGACGACGGGGGATGGGAGCGGGCAGGGTTTGAACCCTGGACCATCGATAAATCTGAACGACAGTCCACCGCACAAACCGCACGACCAGGCGTGACAATCATTCGCTCTTTCTCTTTTGTTTCCTTCTCTTTTTCTTCTTTTTCTTCTTCTCTTTCACAAGCGCGCACAAACATCCTAACACACGCGGTTGACATTCCGACCTAATAGTGTCACTAACCAATAAAAAATATATCAACAATCAGATACAAATCGTTCGATAAGACTGCATTATAAATAAATAATTATATATTTTTGTATGCAAATGTTTTCACTAACCACGCCCACTTTTTTTTTTCTTCTTTCTTAAATGAATGTTCTTTGTTGTTGTTGCTTTTTTTTTTCCCCTCCGGATTAATAACATAGCCTTAGGTTAAAAATAGATTCGTTTTTACTAGTAGGGGAGGCAACACTCTTCGAAAGTTCATAACTCAAGATAGAATCAATCTAGTTCTCACATTGCGTCAACTAAAAAGGGAGGTAATAAAAAAAAATTGTCTTAAATGAAATGTCGTTGAGGAGGGAATTTCAACAGCTGTTGGTTGTGTGTGCCCCGTGTTTCTGTGTGTGTGTGTGTTTAGGTTCAACCGAAGTATTGGTGTATCATGTTTTACAGTATGCGTATATGTGATTTTGTCAACTCAATCGATCTGTTCGATTGATAAAAATCAGCTGGTGATCTATTCTCCCACACCCATTCTCGGATCTAGTTGAAATTTTAAACAATTATTTATTGTTCTTAAAATTATAAATACGATTAAAGTGAAACTCCGATAGTTTTGACAATTTTCGATATAATATGTGTTTTGATTTACAGATAATGAATATATTATTCTTCTGTTTTTTTTTATTTGCAATAATAACTTAGTAATTGATGTTTTTCCGACGTAATTTTCCTGCGCATCCAAAACAGTCAGACTTTCACCGGGTTTATATGTTAACCCACAAATACGTTTAATTTAATCTATTAACTTCTGTATAACGGGAGACCATACAGCTAATCTCGTAAATGAAATATATCTTGGTCTATGCAGTTAGATCTAAATCTCGTAAGCAAAGAAAAAAATGCGTGTTAAATGAGATTTACATGCTTGACTAACCACGGCAGTGTGTATCTTCTCGCCTGACCACTCAACACACAACAAACACTATCGCTTGGTTGTCTTGTCATGACTGACTACATGTAGTCTAGACTAGCCTTAAACTGGACAGTTTGTTCGAATCAGTCAGACACACGATCTATTTACTTCTCGGGACAGGGAAGGGCTTAGATGAAAATGTTAATTTTTTTCTCGAGTTGGTTATCGTAATGTTTTTAGATCTATCTATAACTGTATCATAGCTCTGGACTAGGCCGTCACTAAGCCTAACAGCCTAACAGCTACTGTAAGAATGAAGCGTTACGATTGGTTAAATGTAGTTTCTCTTTCAGTATTGTTGAGGAAAGTGACGTTTGACTGAGCTTAAAACAAAATATCAAAGAACCCCGTTTTTTTTTGGAGATGCCAAGAATTTACTGACTAATTTATTAAATATAAATGTTTCTAAGCATTTAAATACAAAATGGTAAAATGTTTACTATTACAAATTCTTACGTAGAATTTAAATATGTCAATAACTCAAATTTGAAAAACCATCGGAGTTTCCCTTTAAAAAAGTCAACTAATTTGTTAATTCATTAAAAAAAAATTTATTGCTACTAACAAAGGAAATGAATCCTTCAGTATTCGCAGATATGGCTAAATATGTGTGGTTTGGTCCCCTCGGATAAGTGTACACGTTTTTTTTCCCCACTCCCATTCTCGGATCAAGTTGAACCTTCCCACAATTATTTTATGTACCAAACAAAACAAGAAGGTTTTTTATTTAATGAACCAATTAGTCAGTTGGTAATTAATTATCTTTTAGATGCCGAAGAAAAGGGAAATAAATTCTACATTATTGAGATATAAGTGTGTAAATGTGGAGCTCTTCCCCATAGATAAGCCCGTTCCCTGTTGTTTTTTTTTAAATAGTTTTTTTTGTATATAATATTTTGCCAGTTTTCACTTCATGATTTCGCTAAGTGACAATGAACCAGTAAACCCTTTCTTCAAGGACCCATGCATTACAGTTCTAGCTGTATATCATGTTTATAGGTCAGACCCGTTACTCCTGGAAACGGAAGCTATTCCCTGGGTGTCCCTGACATGGCCAGACGAGCAAAAACGATGTTAAAATAACTTGGGAGAGATATTAAAAGCTCATATTTCATTGACTTCCGGGTTTCTGGATAGTTCATTCTTGTCTAGGTTTTTAAACCTAGCTCGAAAGAGTTTGTTTTTTTTAAAGGGGGGGGGGGAGCACGAATGTTTGTCAGTCATCTTATGTATTCTGTGTAAATATTTGTTTATGGGGCGGCGAGGTGGCTGAGTGGGAAGGCGCTTGGCCACCAAACCAAGGAGTCTCGGGTTCGCATCTCAGTTAAGATTTTGAATTTTTTTGTCGTTTTTTTTTTTAAAGACGCCCCCTAGTCCATCTAACTGTAATGGGTACCTGACATTAGTGGGGGAGGGGGAGTAAATGTCGTTGTGCCGGCCACGCAACACCTTTGACCGTTGGCCATAGAAACAGTAGACCTTCATATTATCTGCACTAAAACTCACAATTCTTAAAGGTTGTTTTTTTTTCATTTTTTTTTAAATATTTATTCTACAATTCAATGATACTAGGTGCCTCTATGCTCCCTTTCAATAAGGGAATAGGGCAGTGTTTCTCAAATTGCGTTCCGCAGAGCCATAGTGTTACGCAAGGTCGGAATAGGTGTTCCACAAACTACTGGAAAAATTAACTAGTCGGCCGCCACGTTATTTCAACTCTCAAAAAACAAGCAAAAAGTGTTCCGCTAAATACTCAGAATGTGCAAAGTGTTCCTCTAAATACTCAGAATGTGCAAAGTATTCCGCTAAATACTCACCATGTGTGAAGAGTTCCGTTAAGGAAAAAGTTTGGGAACCACTGGAGTAGCGTGTTGAAAAAGAGGCTAAATCGTGAACTTTTATAAAACGACAACAAAAGGGAGTATAACAATGTCCATTTTGATACTGGCAAGGCTAGCATCGCAATAACCTGGGCAGTGCACAGTCATTTACCATCCATGATGTCCTGAAGATTTACCTGGTTTTGGGACATAGGCATAAAAAACGAAGAGATTAGAGACAGGGTTACTACAGCGATTGGACCCCACGATGACCTGCTAACTATTGTAAAACAAAAAACGCAAACTAAAACTCTATGGCCATATTACAAGGTCTTCGGGGCTTGCTAAGACCTTCCTTCAGGGAACAGTACCAGGAAAAAAGAAGAAGAGGCAGACAGAGAAAGCGTTGTAATACAACATTAAAGAATGGACGGGCCTGCGATTGTAACAGGTTCTATCCAAGACAAAAGACAAAGGTGAATGGAGAAAGACGGTCGACAGATCTTGTGTGGTGTCCCAACGGTCAAAAAAACTAAGGGATAGTTGAAGGACACCGGCTAATACTATACATTACAGACACAAAATAGAGCAATGAGATTCATAACAAACGAATATTCACATTTGACTAGAGTAACACCTTTAGTAAAATCACTAAATTTAGAAAGCCTTCAGGACAGAAGACTCAAAAGTAAAGTAGCAACTATACATAAAACACTGAACCATAATTTTCAAATACAAAAACAAAATTTAATAAAATACTCAGAAAGACACAAAGATAAAGGCACATTCCTCGTCCCATATGCTAGGACAAATTTGTACAAATACTCCTTCTTCCCTGATGCTATTAGAGCATGGAATGGGTTGCCTGAGCTAGCCAGGAAAACCAGTGACTTGCAGAATTTTTTGAAGTAACGTCTGTATTATATAAGATAAGATAAGACATAACGTCCTGGTCCTAAGTCCTAAGCCTCAACGTTACGCCCCGGAGGAGAAGGCCGTTAGAGGAGATGATTGGGCCGATAGGAAAGCAAAACAGAATCCCCATCGGGAATTCTTAAGAACCGATTCCATTGCACTGGCGGGGATGAAAGAGAGCCCCGACAACCATTTCACCATCCGCACACCGTACCTCGAAGTGTCCTGGGTTGCGATGCAACCACATGGCGTGAACAAATCCACCGCAACAGTCCGAAAACTAGGCAACGCACACGTCGTCTGCTGTTCACTAACAGGTTCGCATCAATTCCACCTTATCCCGACCCCCTCTCACATACACTCAATGTCAGGTCAAGGTCAAGGTCTGATTGCCAACGAAGTCATCAAGCAGACAGGAGATAACTGTATTGATTGGGTAAAGGGAGAGAAGGCGTCGATCTCGGGACATTCACTTAGCAAAGCTGAGCAGACGTGCACTGTTTCTTCTTCCAATACATTTCTAAACAAGCAATAGAAAAAAAGATTACAAAGCTTATCTAATGGAAAAAAAAAAACGCTAATTACTGCCATTTATCTGAAAATGGCAGGGTTTAGCTCCCATTTTGCTATATAAAACAAAACTAATTAATTAGCATTAAATAAGTAATTTTTGGATTGATTCGTATATTGTCATCGATTATGAATAATTATGCAAAATTTCAACTTGATCCGAGAATGGAAAGTGGGGGAAAAAAAAAACGTTCTAAACGTAATAAAGGGATTAAAACCATATATACATCCACATCTCTCATTAAGTAGCATTTATTCCTTTTATTTCGATATCGAACATAATAATTAATTAGCCGTAAATAATTAACTAATTGGTCAATTATTTGTTTTTAATGATTCCTGTCATGTACAATGAATTATTGTGATCCGAGAATGGAAAATTGGAGAAAAAACATGTTGATATAAGCATTGTAAAATGCGAATGTTTTTGAGTTCGATGGTCAAGAAAGATTGTAGGATTTTTCTTAATGTCGTAGACTTCGTGTCGCCAGGAAGAACTGGCTGTGACCGACATATTTTAACAAAGGCCAAGCAAATAAACCCGTTATCCGTTGGGTAAGGGCCAGCGTTAGGCATAGGAAAACTAGGCAGCCCCTTGGGGCCCTCCAGTCGGTGGGGGCCTCGCACAGGACTGAAAAAAAATGTGAGTAACAATACCGAAACTTGGATCTGATCTCAAACATGGTAGAGCACTATGACACTATGTTTACTAGTCTAACTCTGTCTCTACTACGGAGATTACAATAGCTGTTTGCATATGACCTTTTTCTGCAGGCTCAATATTTGGTCGATATGACATTCTCTATTAACTTTCTTATTAGAAACAAAAATAATAATAATACCCCGCAAACACATTTGAGGCCCTAAAAATCGCTAATAAGATTCCAGAAGCTCGACCCTGGCAGCGCCAGGGAATGAAAATTAGTGTATTTCTACAATAATAATAATAACAATAATTAAAATTAAAAAAAAAATCTCACTAGATCGCAATTTATATAAAACACACTGGAGAAGAGACTTATTCTAAACATATCGCTGTATGGTATCACTCTTCAGCAAGTAAAACCTAAAGAGTCCCAGTAGCTACAACTCCTCGCGAAAGCTTCCGGGTAGAAGGGAAAAACTCTCTGGCACAAAAGGATCACGGGAAGTGGGTTATCAGCAGACGCAAATTTGGTAGGACAACAGGTAGGAATTGACTGCCCTGTGTATATTAGCCCCTCGTTAGTCAGTTTTGACTGAGAAAATTGGAAAGAAGTCATTTGCATATCGTCACAGAGTCTTATAAATTGGATTAAAAGGTCACGTGACAGTAACCAATCCAGGTTATACTCGCGAGATAGTTTTAAAAAAAAAAACGTAAAGTTTACCTTTCAGACCTTGCAATCTATAAGGCAGATGATGTAAAGGTCATCTGTTTCTGTAGCCCACGGTTAACGAGGATGTCATGTGTCCAGAACAATGACCAACCACCTTTACGTTTTCCTAAACTGACCTAAACTAATGTCAGATATCCATTAGCGTTGGGCGCCTTAAAAAATCTCGAGAGTCAAATCGTTGTCTTCATCGGGACTCAAACCCGATATCTCTCAGTTCGGGAGACAAGCGCTTTACCACTCGGCCACCCCCCCCCCTCCCCATAAGCATGAGATAGGACAGGTATATTTGTGTTTCTACCCATTAGTTCCTTAACTCTTTCTCTCCTAATCGACGATGTCATCGTTGATTTGATCCCGTTAAACTAAATTGATTTTTTAATTTATAAACTTTAATTTGTGTTGTGTAAAAAAAGAGCATGCCATTTTCCTATAATTTGATACCAAATATAAACATTTTCTAATAACAAACTAAAAAGTTTTTTAAAGTTTAATCAGAACAAGATAGTGAAATGCAAATGAGCAAAATGAATATTACTGTCGGAATGAGGAAAATAATTACGGAGAGAAAGAGTTAAGACAGTGTTAGAGCCCAAGGAACACACACACACACATACATGAAGAGTGAAAGACATATAAAGGCATAAATTATTAATAAAGTATAAAAGCACACGCATGTAAATGTCGACCCCTACAGCTCATTCCCTACACGCCCCCTCCCCCTTTTCACCATTCACTTATAAAGCATTTAACAGCTGAGAGCGACAGCAATAACCTTGGGGGGGGGGGGGGGAGTCATCCGTGACACAGATTTAGATAAACATTTCAATGTTATTTTTACCGACTAATCTATCTCTATCCTTTTTTTTTTTTTTTTAAAAAAAAAGAGGGGGTTCTAGACTTGGTATAAACTGGCCTGTCATGAAATCGAGTTTAATGCAGTCGTTAGAATATTTAAAGAGTAAAACAGGGCCGGCCTTAGGTAGCTGGAGGCCCAAGGCGAAGTGAATTTGGTGGCCCTCAAATGAAACAAAAAAAAAATAACAAGAACCGAAATAATAAAATTATGCAATTTATTCAAAGCCGATCTGTATCTAAATCTATGCCAATAATTAACTGAAATAAATATGGAGCAAGTCACCATAGCTGAAGGAAAGGTTCCATCTGCTGCTTAAACATATTCATGCAGATATCATTAGCCTTCAACAAGCCCAGACTCGAAATAAAGTGTCGACAATGTCAGCAAGAGGAAGTGACAAGCATATGTGGTCTAACAAGTGTATAAATAGTTCATAAATCGGTTAATTTTTTTGATTGATTCAGAGGCGTAGCTGGGGTGGGGGATGGTAGGAGTAGAAATGGAAAATCTCCCCGGGCCCCCACTTAAAAGGGGGACCCAAAATGAGTGTTGTTGTTTTTTTTTTAAATATTAAATATTACGCAAAAATGCACCCCCCCCCCAAGAGGTCAATACCCCCCCCCCCGGGCGAATTCCTAGCTACGCCATTGGATTGATTCGTGAATTGTCTTCGACACTGAATAATTGTGCAGAATTTCAACTTGGTCCGAGAATGTGAAGTGGAAGAAATAACGTGTATGAGATTTGTACCAAACAGACAGACAGACAGAGTGGATATAAGCTTCGAAAGAATGTTCGATGGTGGAGTGCGAGTAAGAGACTACTGATTTTAGTTTTGAATTTAGTCGAAGACTACGTTAACGCGATCAAACTTTTTGTGTTTTGAAATTCATGCATCCATCAATGTTTCCCATCGTTACTATAGCCCATGTTACTATAGCCCATGGAGGGCTGATTCAACACATCTCTTTCCATTCAAATCTATGCAGTACTTTTCATCCCCATGCCCAAACACTTCTCGATACCTTAGGTCAGCGGTTCTCAACATTTTTATGCTCGGCGACCCCTTTTTACAATCCGTCTATCTGCCGCGACCCCCCCCCCTCACACACACACACATACGGCAGTAGAAGAATAGACAATAATAATCTATATTTTCGATGGTCTAAGGCGACCCCTGGCAAATCGTCAATCGACCCCCAAGGGGGTCGCGACCCACAGGTTGAGAACCCCCTGCCTTAGGTTAATGACGGTCATTGAATGACTTAACTCTTCCCTAATGCGTGGATGTGTAGTCCAGAGGCTAAGTACGCCTGAACTTGGCTTGGCTACCTATGAAGGGGGCTCAAGGTTCGACACCCGACTCGAGCAGAGTTGTATTTACTGTCTAAAAGCAGAACGGGAAATTCTTCTCCCAGAAACCCCTTCCCTCCCATTGTTCCAGAAATGACCCCCCTCCTTCCTACTGGTCCACAAATGACCTCCTCCCTCCCACTGGTCCACAAATGAGATTTGACCATAGCGCTCTGAGCATGATATGAGCATGAACGTAGGGCTATATAAAAGCTATATATATATAATTTATTATTTAATTGGCGATACCATCGTTTATTGGACCTCATTAAATTAACTCTTTCTCTCCGAACTGACGATACCAGCGTTGATTCCACCAGAATGTGGTAAATAATTACGGAGAGAAAGAGTTAAGATATTTTTTTTTAAAAACGTTATTGTAAATTATATAAAAAGAGCATGCGTTCCTTTTTAATTCTATACCAAAATAAAACATTTTCTGATAACAAACGTTTTGAAGCCTCATCATAACAGGGTAAATAAATACTAGTGAGTGAAATGAAGAATTCCGTCGGAACATGGAAAATGATTACGGAGAGAAAGAGTTAATTTGGCCACCATTTCAGCGTTCCAAAAAAAAAAAAAAAAGATTATATTTTGCCTAAAACAATCTGGACATAAATTCATATCACGATTTCTTCCAATAACGAGGTCTGATAAATTAAAAAAAGCAAAAGAAAAATCCAATTTTAGATAACTAAAAAAAAAAAAAATTAATCGCAGTCACTCACAAAGTCTGACCTAATTTTGTTATCTCTGAGCGTTTCCGGCAAAACCCGATGTGTCAATACCCACATCCCACGCTGAGACTGGGTAGTATCGATTTAAAAAAAAAAACAAAAAAAAAAAAAAAAACACAGAAGCACGCGAACTGTATTTTGATGAGGCGATAAAACTATTTTGATATAAAATTATGGAATCGACTATTTCGATCGAGATGTAGCCATTAAAGTAATCGAACTTTTCCGCTTCGTTTTGATAAAACTCATTTTACAAATTCAGCATTTTGGGGGAAAGGGGGGGGGGGGGGGTCGGGAGTCGGAATCGATGCTATAATAAAATCGTGTTCATTATTTATTTTTTTCAGTCTGCATGTTGTTATTGCAATATCGATTCTTTTATCTGCTTTTATGTAATTTTAATATCTGTTTTTTTTTTTTACAAGGCTAATGTCAACTCACTCTGTCTGGTACACATTTTGTACACGTTATTTTTTCGACAGCCATTCTCGGATCAAGCTCAAACTTTGAACAATTAGTTATTGTACCTAACGAAAATACGAATCGATAAAAAAAAAAAAACAATTAGTCAATTAAATACTGGTAATTATTTTTTATGCCAACAAGGGAAATTAATCCTTCCGTATTAAGCTATATGGCTAAATATGTAGGGTTTTGTCCCCAAAGATAATTTACATCATCTGCTCAATAGATCGCAAGGTCTGAAAGGGAAACTCTACTTTAAAAAAATATCTTGCAAGAATCTCCTAGATGGATTTGTAACGAACACTCGAGAGAAGGCTCACAATGTTTGATGAAAAGCGAAACAATCGCCAAAGTTTACGTGACACTGCTTACTCGTGCTTGGGTTTACAGCCTTTACTTTCATCTATTCCTTAGTCGATTGGATCGTAAGGCAGGGGTTCTCAACCTGTGGGTCGCGACCCCTTGAGGGGTCTATTGACGATTTGTCAGGGGTCGCCTAAGACCATCGAAAATATGGATTGTATTTAGTGTATTCTTCTATTGCTGTGTATGTTATGGGGGGGGGTCGCGGCAGAGTGGGAGATAGTAAAAAGGGGGTCGCCGAGCTTGAAAGGTTGAGAACCGCTGTGACGTAAGGGAACATGATCTGGCATCCGCCTCTCCCCGTTCCTTTCTGTCTTTCGTCAGGATTAGAGTCTCTTCTATAGACAGGCTAGTCCACTCCTTTGCCCGCCTCTCCTTCTTTACCCGATACTATTGCCTTAGCTTGGGCAACACAACATATATAAAACGATTGCCCAACTTTAAACATCTTGGGTTGCAACAGAACGCGGCAAACATGTCATCGATCCTTTACGTAAAACACATAAATTAATCACCAACAGGGTGGCCGCCTGGTCGTGCGGTTTGCGCGCTGGACTGTCGTTCAGATTCATCGATGGTCCCTGGTTCAAACCCTGCAGCTCCCATCCCACGTCGTCCTGCGGGAGGTTTGGACTTGGAAGTAAATTTTCTTCAACTCTGAAGGCACATCCGAAACATGTAAAACATTTAACAATTAACTAATTGGTTAATTTATCGATTGATCCATGTCTTGTCAGGTTAGAAGAAACTAATAGTGAACAGATAAAATGAGAAATCGAGAGCTGCCTGATTAGGAAACCACTGAGCAGTTTATCTCATATAGTGGTCTAGTCATCTGAACACTGCAACATAATAATGAGAACGAGGAAAAAGAAGAACAAGGTTATTTTTTTGATTGAATCATGTCTTGTCAGGTTTAATGAATAATTGTGAAAAGTTTTAACTTGATCCGAGAATGGGAAATGGGAGAAAAAAAAAAACATGTTCAAACTTTTTACCAGACAGACAGACAGACTGAGTTGATATAAGCTTTGTAAAAAATACACGTCTTTTCTGTTTCACGTCTCTAGCTTGTTCTTCCCTCTCTTCAAGTTTCACACCAGTTTTTAACTTGAACTACGAAGGACCCCTCCGAGATTTCATCAGAATCTTTTCAGCCTACACAACCAAACCATCCGCTCACCTTTTCTCATAGCTTCGCGATAAATGATGTAATTATGCAATGGGTTGCTTATCTCCTGCCAGAGAAAAACTTGAGAATCCTTGGTTCGTGACCCAGGAGGTAATTATGCAATGTGTGTCTCTTGTCTCGGGAGCTGTATCATTTACATACGCGTTCTTGTCCGGAAATGAGTTATCTTCCTTCCTCTGTTCGGTTAGTTCCCTTGTATGTATCCCCTCTGCTATTAACAGGAGACATATTTATTTTTAAAGGGAGTCAATTTGAAGGAAAAAATGGGGTGGGGGGGGGGTAGGAGATTAGACTACAGTTGTTTTGTTTAATATAATGGTATCAAAAACGTCTAAATGTTCTTTAAATTACATCTTCTGCCTAATTACATATTTTTAAAACAATACAGATAGAATAATTAAGGAAAATTAAAAGTCCTTTATTAAAACGAGGAGGAAATAGCTGTGTTTAATTAATCATAACAAGCCTCTAAGCCAGGGGTTCTCAGCCTGTGGATCGCGACCCCTTTGGGGGTCGATTGACGATTTGCCAGGGGTCGCCTAAGACCATCGAAAAAATGAATTGTTTTTGTCCATTCTTCTATTGCTGTGCGTGTATGCGGGGGGGGGGGGGTCGCGGCAGAGTGGGGGGTTGTAAAAAGGGGTCACCAAGCCTAAAAGGTTGAGAACCGCTGCAGGCTCTAAGCTAAGGGATTTTTAACATTAAAAATTTCATCGCAGTTATCTGCTCTTCATTTCCACTTGTTTTTATTTTTAGATCCCATTTAAGCAATTAAATACAGCAAGAAAGAGAGAGAGAGAGAGAAAAGCGATATGTAGATATGAGGAGGCGCTATAATGTAACATAAGTAAAAGAACGAAGAGGAAGATCGAGATGGACCATACAAATGACTAATCACAATGTCAAGGAAGCCATATTAAAAGATCATTGTTGCCAAATAAATATTGAAAATTACTTTGTGGTATGTTGCGCCCCTTTCAATGGAATTGAGATGCTACAGAAGGATCCTAGGTATCACATTTAAAGACCGCATCACAAAACCAAGTGATTAGAAACAGGATTACCGCAGCGATAGGACCCCATGAGGACCTGCAAACTATCGTAAAAAAAAAAAAAACGCAAGCTAAAAACCTATGGCCATATTACAAGGTCTTCGGGGCTCGCAAAAGACCTTTCTTCAGGGAAAAGTACCAGGAAAAGGAAGAAGAGGCAGACAAAGTGATGGGAATGCAACTTAAAAGAATGGACGGGCCTGCCATTGAAAGATTATATATCCAAGACAAAAGACAGAGGAATGAAGAAAGACGGTCGACAACTCCCAAACGGTTGAAAAGACTAAGAGATGGAAAGAAAGAGGTTCTAACTAAGAAAAAAATGGAGAAAGACGGTCGACAAATCTTGCATGGTGCCCCAACGGTCCGACAGACTAAGGGATAGGTAAAGGTAAGTGTTTGTGGCACAAGCGAACTATCTTAGAAATATGATTCTGCAGTGCTGAAAACGGCATGCCAATTATTACATGTTATACACAAAACTTGGAGGCGCGGTGAATCTTGGTGAAGACTGGGATTTTTAAATTTCGGGATCGCTCTGAGTCCCCCCTCCTCCCCCCAAAGCTCTAATAGGTACCTGACATTAGTTGGGGAAAAGTAAAGGCGGTTGGTCGTTGTGCTGGCCACATGACACCCTCGTTTACTGTGGACCATAAAAACAGAGGACCTTTACATCATCTGCCCTATAAAACGCAAGGTCTGAAAGGGGGACTTTACTTACATTACTTTTATATACAAAACTTTATCAGTATGTTCGTACTCCGTACTCCTGATATACCAAATACAATTCCTCTTCCCCTGGAGGAAAGCAGCGTCTTATTGACCGCCTTCCTCAGCCTGTACATGAGCAAGAAGATGCAACTCTTAAAGCCACTTAATCAAAGCACCTGAAGCTTAAAGAGGAAAATGGGAGGGGAGGAGGCGGGGGGGGGGGAGGACAGAAATGGCTGGTAGAACTTTAACACAAATTAGATTAAAATGACATTTTCCTGTAGTGCAAAACATTAGGGAGGCATCCCGTGGACACGTCCCAGCGTATTCAAACAGGACATGCATGACTTTGCCAGCGTAATTAACTCTAACAAGTAAGAAATGGTTCAACACAAAGGTGGGGGGGGGGGCGGGGCGTTGCATTTTTTAAGGGGGATGAAGGGTGAAGAATAAGTGAGAAATGCATTTAACTTGAACGGGGGCGTTGCAAGTAAAGGGGGGGGGGGGAGTGATGGTGATTTGAGGTCCAGGGGAAAAATATGTGAGAAATGGATTTAACGTGGTCGATGGGGGGGGGGCGTTGCTAATCGAGGGTGGATGGGTGAGTGGAGGTCCACCCGAGAACAAGTGAGAAATGCATTCAGGGGGGGGGCGTTGCAAGTTGTGGGGGTGGAGGGTGTGAGGAGGTCCAGGGAAAAAACAAGTGAGAAATGCATTCAACTTGGAGGGGGGGCGTTGCAAGTTTGGTGGGGGGCGTTAAGTAGTGAGTGGAGGTCCCGGGAAGAACGAATGTTTTACTAATGTGATTTAAGTAGAAACATGGAGCACGTCTAGGCAGATGTGAACGAAAGCAGGTGGTGCATTTGTTATTGAGAGAAAAAGCGCCGTTTTCAAGTGGAAGTCTAGAGAGATTTAATTTTTAAAAAAGCAAAATATCCGCCATGATGACCGCCCGGAAACGCTTAATCCATCTTGCAGTGATAACGAAAGCCTTTTTATGGCTGATAGAGAGGAATATGGAAGAGTTTCCTAGGTATGCTCGGTCTTCGGCCTTGACTCTAACCCAAACACACACGTCTTGGGATACGAGTAATAGGGATGTTACAAATTACAGCTGCTCGGATCCCTTCCAGAAAGAACGATACTTCAGACAGGCCAATGAGGGGGGGAGGCTTCTATAGGCTTGAGAGTTCCAAGGAGTCTTCAACTCTTAGGACCATTAAATAGCAGAAGTAGAATGATATCCAGGTTGGTCACGTGATCACGTATGTCTAGAGTTTGTGTAGGCAAGTGGGCTTACGTTAAGAATGTGAAGAAGCGGTTTGAGAGAGGGAGAGAGAGATGGGGGAGAGGGAGAGAGAGATGGACTTAATAAAGGAGAGGGGAGAGAAAGATAGATCGAGTGAGAGAGAGAGAGAGATGGACTTAATAAAGGAGAGGGGAGAGAAAGATAGATCGAGTGAGAGAGAGAGAGAGATGGACTTAATAAAGGAGAGGGGAGAGAAAGATAGATCGAGTGAGAGAGAGAGAGAGATGGACTTAATAAAGGAGAGGGGAGAGAAAGATAGATCGAGTGAGAGAGATGGACTTAATAAAGGAGAGGGGAGAGAAAGATAGATAGATAGAGAGACTTAGTGAAGGAGAGGGGAGAGAAAGAGAGAGAGATGGACTTAGGGAGTGGAGAGGGTGGAGAAAGAGAGAGGGAGAGAGGGAGGTAAGGGAGAAAGAGACTCATCCTTCACCTTCATATGCAGACAACGGAGAATGGAAAGATCGACTCAGAACCAGAAGTGTGACAACAGGGGCAGATCACCTTCCATTTATAGCCACTTAAGTAAAAAACTTCAAATTTATTTGCGATGGTTATTATCGTCAGCATATATATGAACGGGGAGGGGGGGATCTTCTCTCTTCCTTGACATTGCCTCCCCCCCCCCCCACCTCGATTCACCCCCCCCCCCAACACACACACACAGAACTACTCGTCAACGCAGCCACAGAATAAAAAGGTTGCGATGACATTGTGAGCGACAGCAGACGATTTCATAACAATTCCACCCGTTATAGATCCAGCCCCCCCCCACACACACACTTACGATCTTAACTGTATCGACCACGTGCAAACCAAGCAGCGTCTCCCCGGGTAGGACACACACAAATAACCACACACAAAACGATGACGCAATGCAGGTAAAGAGGGGGGATGACATTTAAGCCAAGCAGCAATTACTTTCTGAAATAGCTCATGACAATTAGGGCATGAGAATCAAGCGCTGACGACATAGATTCTAGAACAAATACACAGGAAATATTGCAGTGAATTTCTCTCGCCCTCTCCTATTGACAAAGCTTATATCAACTCTGTCTGTCTGGTAAAAAGTTTGTACACGTTATTTCTCAAACACCCATTCTCGGATCATATTGAAATTTTGCCCAATCATTTCTTGGCGTAGACAAAGATATGAATCAATGAAAACAATTAACCAATTAGTCAATTAATTACTGGTAACAAAGGAATTAATCCTTCAGCATCCACATACGTAGCTAAATATGTAGGGTTTTATCGCCTTATTTTTTCCGAATCCCATTCCCGGATCAGGTTGAAACTTAAATATATATATATATATATATATATATATATATATATATATATATATATATATATATATATATATATACTATCAAAACAAGTATCAATTCGAAAAAAATTAAGCAATTAGTCAATTTAATTATTGGTAATTAATTAATCTTTGATATCAAAAAAAGGGAAACAGCTTCTACATTATTAGAGGTATAGTTGTAAGTGCATAGCTCTTCCCTTCGATAAACTTTGTAAAAGGATTTTTTTTAACACAGCTTATATCAACTCTGTCACTGTCTGGTAAAAAGTTTGTACACGTTATTTCTCCCACACCCAATCTTGGATAAAGCTGAGATTTTGCACAATTATTTCTTTTATCTGACAACACAAGAATCAATTAAAAAAACAACAATTAGTTAATTAACTATTGGTAATTAATTACTTTGCTTGGTATCTCAAACAAGGGAAAGAATTTGTACTTGACTGAATCGGTGGTATAAGCTGAATTAGTCCCCCTTTATAGGTCGTCGTCTGAGTCTTAGTGAAGACAACAAGAACAAGCAAAATATTTTTTAAAATCATTTAAAAAAAAAAAAAAGAAAGTTTGTCAATGGGAAAGAACACATTGGATTCAGCTTCGAAGATTTAGGATGAGTGTACTATTTCATGTGATAACCCCAGACCCTGCTGAGACCTGCATATTTTGCTGCATCTGATGCAGACAAAGCTGTTTACCTAAAAACTAACAAAGAGTCAAACAAGCAAGTGATCACGTCGAGTTTCTCCTTACACTTCTCGTGGTACGCGCTTAACTCCCTCGTCTCAAAGGTTTCAGGTTTGAACCTAGCCTGACGTTATCGCAAGCCATCTAGCAAGGGGTTGGATAAATCAGAGGTTCTCAAACTTTTTTTGACTTGGGACCCCTTACATAGTTAATACTTGCCCACGAACCCATAAGCTAACAAAAAGCTACCTAAATGTATAGTATATAAATTAGTTCGTCAAAGAATAGTACTGTAATAACTCGAGTGAGACAACTCAACGAGGCACATCGATGTTTATTTACAGGACATCACAAATACTTGTAGAACAACATTTATTGATCACAACATCTTTATCTAGGCTCTCAACTTGGGCGGAAATAGTTTTTTCTCCTAATGTCAACATCCTTTTCTAGAAGTGCTCACTGGATGGCGGTGCGCATGGCAGAATCTTAACAGTACGTTATAAACTTACAAAAAACAGTCAGGGGGAGATTTGATTATTTTTAAAATTATCTGTTTCTGAGGACCCCTTACGGTTGTCTCACGGACCCAAAAGGCGGGAGGGTGTCCGCGGACCACAGTTTGAAAAACACTGGGATAAATGATGTAATAATAAATAACGTAAACAAATTATTATTTTTTTTTATTTTTTATTATTATTATTTTTTTATTATTTTTTTTTATTTTTTTTTTTTTATTATTATTTTTTTATTATTATTTTATTATTATTATTTTTTTGCATAATTTCTTTTTTTTTATGAAATTGATAACGTTTTTGTAAGAGCGATCACTTTGCTGTTAGCAACTAATGAATGGCAGACCGCCAAATGCTTCTGAACGTCTTTTTTTTTTGGTTAACTTTTTTTTTAAGCAGTGCTTCTCAAACTTTTTCCTCAACGGAACACTTCACACTTTTTTGAGTACTTAGCGGAACACTGCAAATTTTTTCTGAGAGATTATATTTTTATTTTTTTCAGAGTAGTCCTGGCTTCCTAGTTAATTATTCCAGTAGTTCGTGGAACACCAATTCAAGCCTCGCAGAACACAAGGGTTCCGCGGAACACAGTTTGGGAAGCATTGCTTTTAAAGAATACACACGGGAATACCCGCTGACGTACGTGTGTTCAAATTTAGAATGTCTAGACTTCCAGACCAAATTAAATTTCAAAGATAATTATATTTGGAAATAGCATCATAACGTTCAAACCAGAGTTTTCCCAGCGTGGCCAATAGGCTAGTCATTCTTTTCCCAAAGATAAACATAAGCTCCGAAAATGTGAAATTTCTAAGAAAATATTTAGAGCCGTTTTCGAGAACGTTCTATACTCAGGTTCCAGTTGTTGTTTTTATACCCGATGAAGAAATTTGCAAGCTGATAAGAGGAATTGTAAAAAATCTTCATTTCTGCAGTGACGTCAGAAACTGATTAAACATAACTCAAAGACCAAAACACGCCACAGGCTTTACAAAACAAAGCTGGTCCAAAATTCTCTTCCCCACTCCACACACCCCATCAGCGATAAAAATATTAAAAAGAAAACGCAATTTGCAAAAGAAAGAGGAATGGAGAAAGGCGGTGAACAGATCCCGTGTGGCGCCCCAGTAGTCCAACAGACTAAGGGATAGGTGAAGGTGAACTGCGACACTTCCGGCAGACGAATGAATGCGTGCAGAGATCAAATTCGGAACCATCGGGATGTCTATATGAAGAGCACACCACACGGCCAGCCATCGCATGTTTATTTTGTTTTATCAAGGCAAATCTCCATTTTGCCATGTTTTATTACAAGCAAGGGGACCCCACTCTTCGCCCGCGAAATGAACCAGACAAAGACGAATTCAACAGTGTGGGTCCTGGGACTTCCACCCAGCAATAATCTCTACGCTACAGCTTCTCAAAACAATAAACACCACCAAAAAACAATGACGTCATTTGCTTAGTTTCGTGTCACAATACACAAGACATTGGGAAATCCCAAGCCAGTCAGTGAATCATCCTGTCTCTCGATATATATATATATATAACGTTTTATATCTTATAAAAGAAATGAGTTTACAATTAAACCATAATTACTCTGTAGGAAAGGGGAGATAAAAATTCACTATTTCTATTCAATTAATCATTTTTACAAAGCTTATATCAACTCTGTCTATCTCTCTGTCCGTCTGGCCAAAAGTTTGTAAATGTTATTTCTCCGACACCCAATCTCGGATCAAGCTGAAATTTTGCATACTTATTTATTGTACCTGACAACACAAGAATCAATTTTTAAAATTAACCAATTAGTTAATTAACTAACTATTGGTAATGAACAGGGGCGGACTGGATGTCAAAATCGGCCCAGGCATTTCTATACAGTACAACCCATAAATGTATATCATATGATGATTCTATTATAGGCCTATCTGTTCTCAAAATCACTATGTAATTTTTAAAATTATGTATCGATAACTGTATGCTTGCTCTATATCTTTATAAGAAATATAGGCCTTATGTTGCTATTTATTCGCTATGTTTGTAGGCCCTAAAATAATGAAGCCTACTATTAGCACTGTCTACGGATGTAGGCGATTACATTATTTTTGAAACTGTGTTAGATTCAATTAGTATTACACTGTAGTCTGTAAAAGATGCTATTAGCATAACGCTCAAATAGCCCCTTATATATGAGAATAGTATTAAACCTTTAACAATTTAATGCGTGCCATAGTGGCATTCATGAGGCGCTTTAGGCCCATTTGAGTACCGGCCCACTGGGCATTTGCCCAAATGCCCATATAGCCAGTCCGCCCCTGGTAATGAATTATTGTTTGGTTTCTCGAACAAGGGAAAGAAATTGTAATTGACTGGTGGTGATATAAGCTGAATTAGTCCCCTTTATAGATTGTCGTCTGAGGCTTAGTGAACACAAACATGAAATAGAAACAATAGATAACTTTACAATCTTTCATGATCATAGACTTTGCTAGTAGAGTGGTTACCATAATGGCCTGAGAAGGCTCTAGCCCACAAGTTCGAATTTAGGTCGTTCCCTTTTTTTTAAATACATTTAAAAAGCGATCACCCAGATACCCCGTTCTTTCTCCCCCTACCCCTTTCCAACTGGTCCAGACAAGTGATAGGATTATAGCGTAATTGGGAAAGCTAAAAGCATGAAATTGCGCTAAACAAAAGAATTAGTAAAAAAAAAAATTCTAATCACACAGATTTATCTTTGTTAGTCTAGATTATTACAAATTTAATTACAAGACTGATTCAAATTAATTGATACACTTAATACGAATTTTGTTTTTTTTTTTAATGTAGGCCTATTTTTTAAAAATATTTTGCTCGTTTTAAATTTGAAATTTAACGAAACTCAAATAATATTTCTAGCAATATGAAAAATAGTTTCGCATTTTTAAATTCCTAATAATTAAATCTATCATGTTTTTTTTCTCTTAATTTTATTTTGTTATATTCGGGTTATTAATGGTTATTTAAGCTTTGGTTCAAACTTTACATAATCTAGACTAAAACATACAATACAGTGGGATAAACCTTATGCCTAAACCACATAATGATTACTGAGGACATGAGAAGTTAGCGTCTATTTCTGACCCGTTTTGAAACATTATGACAATATAGACTCTAGATGTAAATGCATTTTTTTCATTGTCAGGCGTTCGATACTATGGAATATGCTATCGTTAGGTAGTCATCCTAGTTTATGAGAATATTCTGGGGTCGAATTGTGACCGGCTTGCCACAAAGCGATTACGACCACCCACTAACTCGCTCACGTACTGACTAAATCATAAACAAACACACACACATACTTGTCAACATCTACACATTTGTTAAAACTTACACGTTTGGAGAGCTCGATTAGATTCAATCCAAAACCAAGATGACCTAGATCTAGAATAGGCTAGATCGAATCACATTGTACGAGACTCAAACTGTACTATCCAAGAATTCACGCTTAGATCTAGTCCTGGCAGTATATAATATCCTGATATACTGATGAGAAATCACATGATACACACAAACAGCATAATTTATGGCCAAGAAAATGAAACTTTACGTAAAATAATGATGATTTTGACATGTGCTGAGAATAACAAAAAAAAATATATAAGGAAATGACACAATAACACTGGGGTTGGAGAGTAGACCGGCTAGCTCACCAACGGTCTTCTGTCTCCCTCTCTCCCGCTTTGGCTTTGAGAGTTTCTTTCGTCTCAACCAAATCTCGTCTGCCAGTTAGGCCTATCGTGGAACTATTCCCCTTCCCCCCCCCCCCCCCCACCTTTTTTTTTCCGCCTTCCACTTCCATCACCCCTCTCGCATTAAAAAAATAAGCTCTCGTCTTCTCTTATCACATCTCTCTCTGTCTCTCTCTCTCTGTCTGTCTATCTCTCTCTCTCTCTCATCAGTTCGTTTGGATTTTTTTTAAACTCTTTAGAGATGACCCCAAGGGAAGATTACAGATGCTGCGAAAAGCGGGTGTGTTGGGAGGTAGCTGCTGATGGAGAGGGGAGAGATTTATATCTTGAGATGGGGGGGGGTGAGGTTGAAATAATGAAATCTGGGAGTGAGCTTAGAGGAATGGATGACAGGAGAGGAAGAGGCAGGAGAAAAAAAAATAACTAAGGATTGGGCTACTAAGTCGTGGAGACCCCCATGGTTTTCGAACGAACTCAAAATGAGAGAAAGGGAGGTAGAGAGGAAAAGAGAGAAGGATGGAGGGAGAGAGATAAACAGAGAGGGAGAGAGAAGAATGGACAGAAAGAAAGAGGGAGGGAGAGAGATATAAACAGGGAGGGGGAGAGAAAGAAAGAACTTCATAGAATCAGAGAGAAACAGGGCGAGATTTTAAAGACTTACCCTTGACCTTCATGATCCCTATGACCTAAGAGTTCCTTACGTAAGTTTCGACTCAACAAATATTGTTACCTTGACCTTGATCCGATCGTTCACCAGACTATTTCCTGTTCAAGAAGGTCTGCAAGAAAAGAAAAAAGATTTCTAAAGAATTCTTGATTCTGTTCGATCAGGATTTCTCTGCAAACCCACACGCCGAGACCAAATTCACTGTTAGGAGTGGGTTTTGGGGTAATGCCTAATTACGGATAGTGTTATCCAATGTCGGCTAAAGGGGGACATGTCCTCTTTTTTTTTTGAGGTCATGTTCTTCGTCCGGGAGGCTTTTGTTCCGTTGCTTACAATAGAATTCTATAATTTAGGTTAAAATTGTTCAGAGATTGTTCAAACTTGACGATCATTAAGTTGTCTATTGTCCTTTGTTGTAGACACATTTACCTACACCTGTGTCATACATGCCAAACGAACGCAGTCCTTGAGATTGGGATTCTTTCAAAAGGAACTGTCTTCAGTTTCTATGGAAGTCCAAAAATTTCGATAAACATAATCCTAAATCTTTTTGTTAATGCTTTTTTTTTTGGGGGGGGGGGGGGGCGGGGAGTAGCGTGGTCGAAGGCTAAGTGCGCTTGAACTTGGCTTGACTACCTAAAAGGGGGCTGGAGGTTCGACACCCGACTCGGGCAGAGTTGTGTTTACTGAGCGCCTAAAGAAAACCAACTCCTAGATACCCCCTCCCCCCCCCCCAACTGGTCCACAAATGAGATTGGACCAAAAGCGCTCTGAGCATGCTATAAGCATGAAAGTAGCGCTATATAAAAGCTCTAAATATATCTAGATCTATATGCATTTACCAGGTGATAAGCAAGATTTCTATTGTAAATAGTTTTATGTCCAACAATGTGTACTACTTAGAAACTGTTTATGTACTCAAATGTTGAGTATACGTCGTGTGCACTGCGCAATTGTATACAGGCTAAGAGGTCGAAGGGAACTTTTACTTTGACCGCTTTTTCCGAATCATTAGTAGAGAAACCTCCACAAGTTGACAGACCGGCACCGGTTTCCAGATGTTAACTTGTCATCAAACTAAGATTGAGGCTAAACAACATTGCAGAGAGCTGAGGAGGAATTTAGTGGACTAGATATAAGTAGGTTATGATTTCTAGCATGTCTGGTCTGGCGATAATTTTTTCACCAATGAAACCCCGGGACAATAATCTCCAAAAGTTGACACCGAGACTTTCCTTATCCTTTTTTATTCAGTAGATGATTACATTGCCAAACACACATAAGACAAAACCGTAAGTTCCATGTTTTCATAACAATTCAGGTTGAAATCGTTCAGAAATTGTTCAAACTTGACGATCATTAGGGTGTCTATATTTTGAACACATGTATGTAAACGAACGATGCCTTTTATAATGGGGTTCTCTCGAAAGCAACTGTCATTAGTAACTTTGGAAGCTAAAGTTTATATTTAACACTCAAAGAATGTGTATTCTTTCAAACTAAATATGTTGCAGAGAGAGACTATATAAGCAATCTATTTAATGATTTTATTTTGGTTTTAAAGTTTATGAAATACATTTTTGCGAAATTGCTGACAGAAAGCTGAAGATGAAAGATTAAGAGAGAAAAAGAGAGAGAGAAAAAAAAGGTGAGAAGGAGAGAGTAGACGAAGGAGAAAGTAATAGAAAAAGAGAGCGAGAGAAAAAGAGAAAAGGAGACGTAGATATAATACAGACGTCATTAAGCAAAGAATAATGATAGAAATACAAATAATAAGATTTTATTTTAATTTTAGCTATTTTGTTCAGTCGATCACAAAAAGAAAAAAAAGAAGGAAAGCATGCATTAGCTAATGTGCTGCATAGATAATGTCTGCGGGTCTGCGGGTTAAAGGTCAGAGTGTTGTAATCTCAGATTTCACATAAACAAGTAGATATCTAGACTAGTTCCTGGCCTCCAGGTTTAAACACTACAGTGTTGATAGTATTAACTGTTGATCTGTCTGCTAAGAATAGGCATCTGCCACTCTCTCCTCAACCTCTCTCTCTCACTTCCGATCTCTATCTTCTTTATACTTTCTCTCTCTCTCATCCTTACTTTCTCTCTCTCTCTCTCTCTCACTCTCATCCTTACTTTCTCTCGCTCTCATCCTTACTTTCTCTCTCTCTCTCTCTCACTCTCATCCTTACTTTCTCTCTCTCTCTCTCTCACTCTCATCCTTACTTTCTCTCTCTCTCTCTCTCATCCTTACTCTCTCTCTCTCTCACTCTCCTCCTTACTTTCTCTCTCTCATCCTTACTTTCTCTCTCTCTCACTCTCTCTCTCTCATCCTTACTTTCTCTCTCTCTCTCTCTCACTCTCATCCTTACTTTCTCTCTCTCTCTCACTCTCATCCTTACTTTCTCTCTCTCTCTCTCACTCTCATCCTTACTTTCTCTCTCTCTCTCTCACCCTTACTTTCTCTCTCTCTCACCCTTACTTTCTCTCTCTATCTCTCACTCTCATCCTTCCTTTCTCTCTCTGTCTCTCTCTCATCCTTACTTTCTCTCTCTCTCTCTCTCTCTCACCCTTACTTTCTCTCTCTCTCTCTCTCTCTCTCTCTCTCACTCTCATCCTTACTTCCTCTCTCTCAAATCCTTACTTTCTCTCTCTCTCTCACTCTCATCCTTACTTTCTCTCTCTCTCTCTCTCTCTCTCTCATCCTTACTTTCTCTCTCTCTCTCTCTCACCCTTACTTTCTCTCTCTCTCTCACTCTCATCCTTACTTTCTCTCTTTCTCTCACACACACACACACTCTCATCTTTAATTTCCCTATTTCTCTCTCACTCTTATCCTTACTTTCTCTCTTTCTCTCTCACTCTTATCCTTACTTTCTCTCTCTCTCTCTCCCACACACACTCAATGTTTAGCACCAAACTTTCTCACTCTTTGTCAACTCTTTGAGCTAGGAATAAACTCAACTCAATGAGATTTTTACGCCCTTACGACTGCGGGAGATGACAACAGATAGGTTCAGACATCGTCGTAAAGGTTAGGTGCAGCGGTTAGTTTGTGTCTGAAGTTCCCCGTTCAAACCTTGCGATCTATAGGCCAGATGATGTTAAGGTCATCTTTTTTTTCTGTGGCCTACGGTTAACGAGGATGCCATGTGGCCAGCACAACGACCAACCGCCTTTACTTTTCCCCAACTAATGTCTGGTAGCTGGGTGGACCTACGGTTCGGAAGCGAACCGTTTATTTATCCCACGGTTCAATTAAGACGTGCCTATACTGGTTGTCTGCGTAAGTTACATGGTATGACGTCATTTTGATGCCGTCATTCCTGACAGAGACTAGTCTTTCTTTGCCCTCTGTGGCTGTTGAGTCATTTCACAACTGGGAATTTCCTATTCTATCTCCTTATCTTGTTGGAGAGTGGGGGGCTGAGTGGTAAAGCGCTTGGCTTCCGAATCCAGAAGTCCCGGGTTCAAATCTTGTTGAAGACTGTAATTTTTAATATCAAGATTTTAAAGACGCCCCTGAGTTCTGATTTAAGTGGGGGGAAGTAGAGGCGTTTGGTCGTTGTGCTGGCCGCGTGATACCCTGCTCGTTAACTGTTGTCCAAAGAACCTTTACATCATCTGCCTGCCCTAGAGATCGCAAGGTCTAAAAGTTGGGGGTGGGGTGCGGGGTACGTTACTTTTACTTGTTCACATCTGACACTTCTCTCTTAAGATCCAGATCTGACACTTCTCTCTTAAGATCCAGATCTGACACTTCTCTCTTAAGATCCAGATCTGACACCTCTCTTAAGATCCAGATCTGACACTTCTCTCTTAAGATCCAGATCTGACACTTCTCTCTTAAGATCCTGATCAGACACCTCTTTTAAAATCCAGATCTGACACGTCTCTCTTAAGATCCAGATCTGACACTTCTCTCTTAAGATCCAGATCTGACACTTCTCTCTGAAGATCCAGATCTGACACTTCTCTCTTAAGATCCAGATCTGACACTTCTCTCTTAAGATCCAGATCTGACACTTCTCTCTTAAGATCCAGATCTAACCCTCCTTTCTTAAGATCCAGATCTGACACTTCTCTCTTAAGATCCAGATCTGACACTTCTCTCTTAAGATCCAGATCTGACACCTCTCTTAAGATCCAGATCTGACACTTCTCTCTGAAGATCCAGATCTGACACTTCTCTCTTAAGATCCAGATCTGACACTTCTCTCTTAAGATCCAGATCTGACACTTCTCTCTTAAGATCCAGATCTAACCCTCCTTTCTTAAGATCCAGATCAGACACCTCTCTTAAGATCCAGATCAGACACCTCTCTTAAGATCCAGATCAGACACCTCTCTTAAGATCCAGATCAGACACCTCTCTTAAGATCCAGATCAGACACCTCTCTTAAGATCCAGATCAGACACCTCTCTTAAGATCCAGATCAGACACCTCTCTTAAGATCCAGGTCTGACTGCAGTTCGTGATTATCGGAGTCAAGCTAAAATTCACAATTTAAAAGTTGGCCACTACAGAAGTGGCAGCTGAATTTTATATTGTACTAGCCGGATATTACCCGCGGCCTGCGGGCCTTGGTTTAGGTAATTACTAATCTAGTGGATTAAATTTAGATCTATATCAAACTTAGCTAATGTTCCTTTTTTTTCGCCACGAAAATAAAAGCAGATTGTGAAAATGGGTTTACCCGTTAAGCAAAAAAATTCTTATCAAATACAAAATTTTTTGAAAACGGGTTTACTCGATTTGTTAAAAAGTTTATTACTTATATAAAGACAAATTTAGCTTTTTTAAAAAAAAAAAAATTTGGGGTCTCCCAGTTGCGGGAGGGATATAAGCATACACTACGGTCTCCGCTATGATCCAAGAAACATTTATGCCAAGTTTTATCAAGATCGGTCAAACGGTTTTGATTTCTGTGCGGGACATACATACATATACATACATACATACATACGCCTTACTTTCTGCTTTATATATTAAGATATATTACAAGCAAACTACGAAATCCTGGCATTGTACGATCGTCTACTGAAAGTCTTATGTTTTCAGGTACATTAACTCTTTCTCTCCTAACTGACGATACCAGCGTTGATTCCATCAGAATGTGGTAAATAATTACGGAGAGAAAGAGTTAAAGCACTGTCACAAGTGCGCTGATTGTTTAGTAGCAAACGTCCCGCGTCTTTGAATAGATAGATTTTTTACACAAGGTTTGAATGGTTTTACTTCTCCTAAGTTCGCTGGAATCAGAACTGAGTTTAAGAGCCAAGCTTAAAGATATTTTTTTTATTTGAAAATTCTGGTACACTGTTACTATGGACAAGCAATTAAAATGTTGCTTCTTTAAAATTGGGGGGGGGGGAGGACGTAGCGGTTTACTGGTAAAGAGAGTTGCTTCCACACCAAGGGGTTTCAGATCCGTATCTCGTTCAAGACTGGGAATTAGAATCTCGGGATTTCAAGGTCGGCCCTGAGTCCACCCAACTCTAATGGGCAGGGCCGGTCCTACAGATTGCGTATTGCGCGGGGCCCAGTCTGGGTAGGGATAAGGATAATACGTGAAATTAAAGATTTTGCAATAGAAAATAAATTTGTCTTTGCATTTTATTCATTCTTTACTAAGTACAAAATCACCCCGAAATGAAATTTTTGTCTGTTTTAAGGAGATTTGCATGAGTTTTAAAACGATTTTTATAATTTAAGGAGATTTTCATGACTTTTTCGTATATTTTGCAACTTCAGGAAAATTCAGGTACCCTTTAAGTAATAAGTTAAAATTGTTTAATTAAATCATTTACACCTGGAATTCGCGCGGGGCCTATGAAAGTGCGGGGCCCACTGCGGCCGCATAGGTTGCAGTGGTCTAAGACCGGCCCTGCTAATGGGTACCTGACATTAGCTTAGAAAAGTAATTACAGTTGGACGATGTGTTGATCACATGACACCCTTGTAAACCGTGAGCCATAGAAACAGACCAACTTTACATTATCTGCGCCATAGATCAACTTTACATTATCTGCGCCATATTTCAAACTTACATTATCTGCGCCATAGATCAACTTTACATTATCTGCGCCATATTTCAAACTTACATTATCTGCGCCATATTTCAACTTTACATTGTCTGCGCCATAGATTGCAAGACCGGAAAGGGTATTTATTTACACAGTGACGTCTTGAATATTTTGCTTGGTCCAGAGCCGGCCTTAGATATATAATAGGAGGCCCTCGGCGGCTGCCTAGTTTGCCTATGCCTAAGGCCGGCCCTGCTTGGTCGTGTAGAATGTTTTCTGAACAGTCGTCTCACTGGTTCCTGGTTCGGACCCTGCCAGCCGCCATTGCCTGCGACCCTGTACTGACCTGCTGGAGGTTTAAGCTAGGGCGTAATAATCCTCATTTCTAGAGTTTAGACTTTAGAGTTTAGGAGTTAAGGCTTTAGAGTTTAGGAGTTTAGACTTTAAGAGTTTAGACTTTTAGAATTTAGACTTTAGAGTTAAGGAGTTAAGACTTTTAAACTTATGTACTTTAGATCTCATAGAGTTTACACTTTAAAATTATGAAAATGTAGGTAACCACAGCGGTGAGGTATCGAGGAGGGGGGGGGGGGGGGCGCCTCGTCAGCAGGTTAAAATTGTAACAGATTCATTGCGTGTGTGTGTTTGTGTGTGCGTTGGTTAGAAGGGTGTAAGTGGGGAAACCGGGGGGGGGGGGATATAATCACATGACTCAGACATGTGTTTGTAAACATTTATTGAGGAGAGGTAGACAGCGTAGCTATAAATAGCTCTGGGTTACAGTGACCTTTTTTAAAACGTTGTTGGGAGATTTTCAAAACTGATTAGGTGGCCAGAAAACCCACAGGGTCTTTAAGTGGCGCTCTTGGAAGATCATTAAACATTCAGATCTTTGACATCATAAATTACGAAGAATCCAATGGAAACATAAAAACCTGACTAGTCGAGTTTCAGACTTCAGACTTTCACGATTGCGTCATCAAAATCAGTGCTCAAGTCTAAATTCCAAACTGGAAAGTTTAAACTCTAAATTCCAAAATCTGAAGTCTTAATTAAAAATTTGAAAGTCTAAGGCAGTGCTTCCCAAACTTTTGACTTATGCGATCCCCTTCTAGAATTTTCGTAAAGTTGAGTACCCTTCGCCACCCACCAAAAAAAAAAAGGATTTATTTTAATAATAATCAAAGTTTATTTGATTTTTTTTTAGTAGGCCTACATTCACAAAATAATAATTGCTCTATCAAAATTAAGTATTCAATTAGTGCATTTATTTTTTGTATGCTTCAGAGACACATCAAAAACAGTTTTAAAAGAAATGAAAACAGAGTTTTTACATTTAAAAAAGTGGGCGTGTCGACTGAAGTTTAAAAATCCCAATCCATTTCCTGATCTTTGTAGAAATTCGTCTTAAAATGTAAACAAGCACCATAGTTGAGTTTGTAAGAACTTACAATAAATTTTAAAAAAATGGATTAAAAACTTGTTATACAGTAGTTTATGCTATTCGGACACCTAAGTTCCCCTTTCAGACCCTAAGGTCATCTGATTCTGTGGCCTACGGTTAACGAGGGTGTCATGTGGCCAGCACAACGACCAACTAAAGTCAGGTAGGACTCAGAGGCGCCCGAAGATCCTGAAATTAAAAATCCCAGGATTCGAACCCCGGACCCCGGTTCGGTAGCCAAGCGCTTTACCGCTCAGCCACCACGCCTCAATTCGGATACCTAGAGGCCCAAATTTGAAAGTTTGACTTTGACAGCGCATTATTTGACAATGGTTTGACATAGAAAAGAAAATGAAGTATCAAAATCTTCTTTAGTTTAAGGAGAATAAGGATGACTACTTATATTTGTACCCCTAACCTATATTTGTTATTATATTTAAGGTCAAAGAGGCCATGTGTTTTCATTTCATTCAGACAAATTTGACTCACATTATTCGATTCCAGACACCATAATTTATTAAGCATCAATAAACTCAGATTTGAATTCTACATTAACATTAACTAAATTTTAAGATCCCCAGGCATAGCCCCTCACATGAAATTATTAAGATGTTATCGAGTTATGCATAAATACGAACACAAAAAAATAAAAATATAAGTAGGTCAATGGGATAGTGACTACTACATAGACTTTTAGACTTATAGGCCTACTATGTTTACATGATTAGATGTGTGTTGAATGTGTTTTTTTGTTTATTAATGTAATAAATTTCGAAGAGAGATGATCTTTTGTAGTACAGTACAGGTTAGGAAAGCCATTCTTGCCTAAATAGTTGAATCCGTTATATTCTCTCTATATAAATCTAGATCTATCTAGTAGGTCTAGATCTAGGCATTTAACTTCATTCAATGTACCGAGCTCAATCCAAACATTTGCCCATTTATTCCCTATAAAACAACAACAACAACAAAAAAATAATATAAGATTATTAACATTGATGTCCAAAACTGGCTGTTTGAAATAAATTTTGGTAAGAAAATCGTAGTTTTATTCAAACACCCTATTAATTTTTTTTTTTTGTTGTTTTTTTTTGTAAGAAATCCAACAACTTTGCTTATGAATCAAATGAAACAGCTCCAAAAATTAGAATAAATATTGCAGGGCTTATTAGCATAGACTTAGCCAACCCAAAAATATAGTCTTAACTCTAGGAAGAGGTAAACTCATCCGGGTAACATAGGAAAAAAACAACAACCTGACTAACAAATTTGAAATTCTTTTTTCTTACATAAAAAGACAGCTAAATGGAATGAAATTGGGTCAGAATCATTGGAAAATGGACAAGCACATTATACAGCGCGCTAGTTTCGTATTAAATATCAAAATAAAGATTTAATGACCACAAAAACAGCGAGTGTCCGAATTCATGTAATGTCCGAATTAGATAAACTACTCTATATTATTCTAATTTATAATTTGAATAGGGTATTTTTTTTTAAAATCAGCATAGTTAGCTATGTGCAACGCGTAATCCCTCCAAACTCATCCCGTACCCCTGGGGGTACGCGTACCCCACTTTGGGAAACATTGGTCTAAGGGAGTACATTCACAGGGCTGTTACTCGTGGAATTTTGGAGGATGATCGCTATCGTCTGTCAAGTGTTAGCTTACTTCTAATTTAAAAAAAAAAAATTGTGGGGAGTTTGTTTGCTTTCGAGTTTTATCATTCGGGGTCGCGTTTTTAGGAAAATTGAGCAAAATTGATAACTTGAGGTATTTTCTATTAACGAACTTATTTTTTTTTATAAAAATAAATCTATTTTTGTCACTTATCTATGTATTTATTTGTTATTAATCTTCTACTCGGTCATGTCTTAATTAACATAGCCCCCAGCAATCAATTCACTGTTAACACGGGATACAAGTTTGTTTGTTTTTTTTAAATTAGTTTTTAATCATTTCACTAGATGGATTTTCTTTGCTTAGGTTCAAATCGATATCAAACACACACACACACGTACAGACACAATCACACGCACAGAGAAAGAGAGAGAGAGAGAGAGAGAGCGAGAGTATAAAATCAATTATCTTGTCTGCCAGATTTTTTCTCATCTTTTTCTTAACGCGATTAAACGTATAAATTAAGTAAGATGCGTCTCTTTTTTTTTCCCGATGTTCTATGCATTTATTCATTTATAAACTTTTTTTTTTAAATGATAAAAATCTGCCTGACAAGATTTATGGCAGACAGGCAGAAGATACACATTATTTTATGCTTCGCATTTATGTAACGCTTGTCTTCGTTATTTTGTTAATATAATTTGTTCATAAATGACTTCCTGGAAAGAGATTAATCTCAGGGCCGTTTTACGGCGAAGGGGAAAGTGGGTCGACTAAGGCCTTAATCTTAAAGGAGGAAGGGAAGAGACTACACAAAGTGAATGAAAACAAAAAAATTTAAATACTAGAATAACTAGATATCTTCTTCTTAAACTGTCAGGTAGAGTTGAGCCTTCGGGTCTTGGAATTCTAGGCCAGCAAAAGTGAACGAGAGCTCCATCTCACCGGCCTGAATGAGAACAGTGTACACTGTTCTGTCTGGCGGGTGGGTCAGACTCACGGCAAGAGGCCGCGTACACTAAGACCCCCGCCATTTTCCTTTTCTATACCAGGCTAACCGTGCGGGACACACCATTTATGTAACGGCCCCTTGAAGAACAGCGCCTGGATTGTGACAAGGTTGTGGGAGCTTTTGTACAACTCCGCACAGTGCTATGAAGATGCTCTCGCACCCCCTTAGGCACCCCCATGGGAGTCTTGTTTTGCTACCCTTTAGCCTAATCGTTTCCTTTTACGATCGTTTCCACCCGGGCGCCACTATGAGGCAGGGTAGCATGCCCGGGAATAACTAGATATAAAACAAAAGGAAGGTAGTTGAGATTAAATGGAGGTGCACTCTTATTTGTCCACTACTAAGTCAATTTCATGTCTTCAAAAGAGCGTTGGGGCATCCTCTTTCACAAAAGCCCTGCCCAGGGCCACCACATACTTATATCCGGCCTTGTTGTGCATTGTTTCGAGTTTGAAGATCAAGTGCAGTATGTCACGCGATTTAACGATTCTGTTTTTACATTTGCCCATTTCAAGAGAAAACTAACTTTTTTTTTTCTAGTAAAGCTTATAAGTAACTCTGTCTGGTACAAAGCGTCGAAACAGTGTCGCACTGTTCGAGTGTCCCCAGCTCCGCGAGCTAAGGGGGGACCTGTCTGAGCAGTCACTCGACTTGTATGGTAGCTACGAGGCACTACGCCGGACGGCTAAGTTTCTTGCCAGAGCACTACGGGAGGACTAGTCCTTCCTGCTCTGATTTTTCGATAGGAGTTCAACTCAGGTACAAAGTTTGAACACGTTATTTCTCCCACTTCCCATTCTCGGATCAAGTTGAAACTCTGCACAATTATTTATTGCCAAAGACAATACATGAATCAATAAACAAACTAGTTAATTAATTTCGTTTAATATTTCCAAGAAATCATTAATTGTTCCAAGAACCCGTCGACAATCAACCCTGACCTTGCTCTGCAGGCGCTAAAAATAAACTTAATGCAACAGCTGCTTTATGTTACGTGACCCCTTGTTATCACTATATTTGTAAAAAAATATTTCTATGAAGGATTGTTACTAACTATACTTGGATTATTAATTTATTGTTTACCATTCATCAAGTGGTGATTTGTGGCTGCCATACAGGGGCGTAGCTAAGAATTTTTCATCGTTTGTGGGCGCGGGAAGTGGGCCCCCTGCATTTTGCGTTATATTTAATTTTTAATGTAATTTTGTCGTTCTCCCCCTCGCTCCTCCCCCCCACACCTTAGCTACGCCACTGCTGCCATATCAAGTGTTAATTTCCTCATTTTATGAGGGGTATCTGAACGTACAAGTAATTATCCTGACAACGCCTACATCGTAACACAATAACAGGAACCCAATGTCACCCAATAACCATCTAATGCAGGGTTCTCAACCTGTGGGTCGCGACCCCTTTGGGGATCGATGGACGATTTGCCAGGGGTCGCCTAAGACCATCGAAAATTTGGATTGTTTTTTGTCTATTCTTCTATTGCTGTATGTGTGTGAGGGTGAGGGGGGGGGGGGTAGCGTCAGAGTGGGGGATTGTAAAAAGGGGTCGCTTAAAAGGTTGAGAACCGCTGATCTAATATATAACGCGGTGACACTTTCACGACCAGTTAACACGGACTCTGGCTATTGACTTGTTTATTTTTTCTATTATTCAGTTTCCACTGCTAAGAAAGTCTTTGATTTGCATAATTAGAATTAAAACCTTAATCGAAATTCGTACTTTGGAATGACTGCCTTTCATGCTACAAGCACTTGCAGCGTAGCGATGGAAGGTGCCAATGGTATACAGTAATGCCCCTGCGCCATAACGTTCGTGTACTTTTGATGAAAAAAAACTGCAGAGTATTCTTTTTTTCCCTTTTTTTTAAATTTCTATTTCGAAGAATCGGATCAATGGGTCAATGTTGTTTTATAACAGTACAACGGATTCCAAAGTGAGCATAATAATTTCGTCCTCACGAGATCTCGCTGTTAATTACAACGAGAACATGACGAGATTAGAGCCCGACTAGGACGCGCTCCCTGGCGGTGATTATTTTCCCGCTGAAATAATTACTCCATCAGCAATGAACTAATGAATGTGTGTAGTTTTAATTATATTTATTCGTATTCTTTTTATAAATTGAGGTCATTTATTCTCAATAAAAGCCCATGTCAGATTCATTACTAGCTCAGCATTCATACTCCGGCTTTGTGTGGGGACTTCTGTAACGTATGTACTAAAACAACTAGCTCCCCCCCCCCCACCTTAGCTACGCCACTGCTGCCATATCAAGTGTTATTTCCTCATATTATGAGAGATATCTGAACGTACAAGAAATTATCCTGATAACGCATACATCGTAACACAATAACATGAACCCAATGTCACCCAATAACCATCTAATCATGCAGGGGTTCTCAAAAGCTCATATCAGATTCATTACTAGCTCAGCATTCATACCCCGGCTTTGTGTGGGGACTTCTGTAAAGTATGTGAAAAATAACTAGCTTGGCATCATTCCTGACCTATGACAGTCATCAAAAGACATTTTCACTGGTATATATATATATATACCGGCTCATTGGGCGAAAAGCTGTTTCCACAAAAATCTGTCACTGGCAATGTCTGAAGCCTCTTCCCACCTGCTCTGAGGACCTCCATGAATGTGTGGCGTGAAGTTGTACTAGGATGTCCCTGTTTGCGCTTTCCTCGTAATGGCCTCCATGTCATCGCAACTCTTTGTATGCGTAATTCTTTTTGTCGGAGAACCTCATTTCTACGCTCTGTCACAAACTTACGAAGGTGTCGAATCCCTGTTTGGCATAGGATTTCCTTGATTGAGACCAGATCTCTATAACTGACTCCTAAAATCCGTCTTGGCTATCTTTGTTGAGCCACATTTAGTATTTTTCAATTTTGGCAGACTATTCCACTGCACTTTATTAGTGACGCCCAACCACTGGTAACCTCTCTTGGCTACGCTCTTAGAATTAGGTGACTGTAGTTTGTTTTAGATTTTATATCGAAAAGGGAAATTTTATCGTCAAAATCATCTGTTGAGTTGTTTTAAACTTTAAAAATCTCTGGAGTATTATTTTAACAAATTCAAAACCCCATTTAGCTATGCACATAGAATTTGGTGAGAGAAGTTTGCTTTATAATAATATTGAAGAGGGGGTTTTCAACCTCAAAACCCTCTGTAGGGGGATTTTAAACTCAAAACCATGTGGAGGGGGTTTTAAACTTTAAAAAAAAAAGCCATCTGGAGGAGGGGGGTTTTAACTCAAAAATTCCCTAGGCATAGCTACGCTCAAAGAATTTTAGTGTGTAATTTACTTTATTTTTATATTGAAGAGATATTTTTTAGCATCAAGCCCCACTAAAGGGGGTTTAAACTCAAAGCCCTTTTTGGCTACGCTAATAGCATTTTGAATGCATAATTCATTTTTTTTTATATTAAAGAGGTATTTTTTAGCTTCAAACTCCGCTGAAATGGGTTAAAACTCAATACCCTCTTATCTTATCTTATATAATACAGACGTTACTTCAAAAAAAGAAGATGATTACGTCATAAGCGTCATACATTCAGTCATGCATATTAACCATGGGCGTAGCCAGGGGGGGGGGTTCTTGGGGTTCAAACCCCCCCCCCCCGAAATGAAATCCCCCCCCCCCTAGGGGGGGGGGCACGGAATTAAGTGACTGATTTTTGCTTTCATTTTGTTTATTTTAGGTGAGATTTTAATACCAAATCATCACTTACCACAGCACAGCCGAGGCAGTTTTGAGTTAAAAACCCTCTACCAGGGGGTTTTGAGTTTAAATCCCCCTACCAGGGGGTTTTGAGATTTTAAAAACCCCTATCAGGGGGTTTTGAGATACAAATCCCTCTACCAGGGGGCTTTGAGTTTAAAACCCCCTACAGGGGGTTTTGAATTTTAAACCCCCTACCAGAGGTTTTTGCAGTTAAATACCCCTCTTCTATAAAACAAAACACAAAAAAATGCAAACAACAATCCCCAAATTCCAACAGCACAGTTGAAGAAGATTTTGATTTTAAAACCCCATCCAAAATTTACGATAACCCCATCTTCAATATAAAAAAAGCAAATTACACACTCAAAATTCTATGAGCGTAGCCAAAGGGGTTTTGAGTTTAACCCCCCTCCCCCTGCCAGTTGGGGTTTGAAGCTAAAAAGTACCTCTTCAATATAAAAAAAAAAAGCAAATTACACACTATAAAATCTATGAGCGTAGCCAAAGGGGTTTTGAGTTTAAATCCCCCTCCTCCAGATGGCTTTTTCTTTAAAGTTTAAAACCCCTACAGATGGTTTTCAGTTTAAAATTCCCCTACAGAGCGTTTAGAGTTGAAAACCTCTCTCTTCAATATTATTTTAAAGCAAACTACAGTCACCAAATTCTTTGATCGTAGCTAAATGGGGTTTTGAATTAAAAACAAAACAAAAAAAAAAAAACAGAGATTTTTTAGTTTAAAACCCCTCAACAGATGATTTCACGAAAAAACTTTCCTTTTCCATATAAAATCTAAGCGAAATTCAGGCATGTAATTCCAAGAGCGTAGTCAAGAAAGGTTACAAATTTCTACCAGTGGCTTGGGCTCCATTAATTAAGTGTGAATAGTCTTCTGCCGAAATTGAAAATCATTAAATGTGTCTCAACAAAGATGGCTAAGACAGATTTTAGGAGTCAGTCATAGAGATCGGGTCTAAATCAAAGAAATCATATGCCGAACTGGGAGTCGAATCCTTAGTAAGGTTGTGACAGAGCGTCGCATGAGGTTTTGTGGGACATGTTTTCCGACAAAATGAATTACGCAAAATAAGAGTTGCGGAAACAGCTTGCCGGAAAATGAGACGAACGGCGCGAGAGGGTCTAAGTCAGTAAGAATAGCACATTAGGTTTTTGAAATAATACTTTTTAATAGCAAGATAATGCACTGTAGATACCTCAGAATATGCATTTTGTTGGCTTTCAATACCAGAAATAGTGCTCGGCGGCGGGGCTTTGCCCCGCGCTGGGGGAGCGCTGCGAACTCCCCCAGACCCCCTTGCTAGCAAGGGCGGGGAGTCTACAATAAACAATAAACGTCTTCCGAATGGGTCAGAATGTAATAAAGATTAATTATGTACACACACACACATATATTTTTTTTTTCGCGGGGGGGGGGGGGATCCCAAAACCCTCCCCGAAAAAAAATCCTGGCTACGCCCATGATATTAACCAATGACTTAAATTCTACCAAGTCACTGGTTTTCCTGGCTAGCTCAGGCAACCCATTCCATGCTCTAATAGCGCTAGGGAAGAAGGAGTATTTGTACCCATTTGTCCTAGCATATGGAACGAGGAATGTGCCTTTATCTTTGTGTCTTTCTGAGTATTTTATTAACTATTAACTACGTAGGAGAATCAGAACTCTTGCAAGAATCAAATAGTCGCTTAGACGGTCACAGACCGATTCTGTCAGTTTTTTAAAAATAAATAATGAAAAAAATACCCTCACTTTTTGTTTTCTTTTTGACTCGGGTCTTACCACGCCCAGCTGATGTATATGCAAAGTAGGCTATTTAAAGAATACGTCATCGCCAAACTTTCTCGATGCTGATTGGCCGAAATATCTGTATAGCACATTAACTGGTTCAATCGAGACCACTCGTTATGTGGTCATTAACAGTGACCTGCGAAGTCGCAACCCATGTAGACCAATAGCTCACAGGTCGTAACTTCAGAAACAGTTGCCAACTGAGTTGGCATGTAAAGGTTAAAAATAGGAAATAGTCATTTAGGAGATGAAAGTGTTAGGGGATGTCTTGTGAGACTGTTCCTATACAAAAAAATAATGTGTGTATATGAAATTACATACCGCGGAAATTTTAATTTCTCGGAACGTATATCCCTTGGTTGTCTTATAGTTGCATTTATGTTACAACATTATAAATGACCTATAACTTTTTCTTGTAGAAATAACTATATAGTTCGTCCATCGTGGTTCGATGATGACCACTTTGTCATCCAGGGGGCTGAGGGCCTTGCACAGGGGTTTTATGCCTCCTCATGTGGCTGGTGAGACCTATGTGAGCTCGGAATGTTCGGCTGTACACTGGGCAGGTTATTCCAGCTGGAGCTAGTGTCGTTTGTCTTGCTTTTCTTCTCTGACGTTTTTCTTCTGCCAGCGTTGTTCTCTTTTCCTCAGCAACCTGTGCGCCAGTTTTCACAGCGCGACGCAATGATGCTCTGTCATGTGCCTCTGTCTCCCAGGTGCCTGGGTCTATGCTGAACGCCTTCAGAGAAGCTTTGAGGGTGTCCCTGAAGCGCTTTCTTCGACCACCTTGTGGGCGCTTTCCTTCGCTTAGTTGGCCATACAAGAGTCGTTTAGGGATGCGGTGGTCTTCCATTCTACGTACGTGTCCTGCCCATCGCAGCTGGGACTGCATCAGGATTGTGTGGATGCTTTGAATGTAGAAATAACTATAGGCCTGCAACTAGTTCAAACTTGATCACTAGGCGTTTTCCTATTCGAATCCGATTGGATGTCGTTTATTTACGAAATCAACGATGTTAATTGGTCGCTTCCGGCTGCTTGTTTTTATTGATGTCAAGGTGAACTTTTAAACAATGATAGAATCGACTAGTCATAAGATGCTTTACCGAAACTGAACGGTATTTGAAACCAAAAATGTCATGTTAAGAACTTGCATGATAATTGGTATCACATAGATGCCGGGAGGGTTTCGAAATATTGAGTAACAAATCCTAGTTAATAAGAACTGATCTGGATTGCGAAGCTGAAGATGACAAGGAAATCTACGATCGCGGGCCCTCTTCGGCCCGGGGCCTGGGGCGGTTGCTACCCCGTGTGTGAATCTATTCTTGACATTAAGTTATACTGTGTATTAATAGTGTGTGCTCAATTTTTGTGTGATTTGCACTTGGAGAATAAAGCTGTTGCATTTTGTAAAGAGGTTTTCTGTGATGTATTCACTTTAAGAACTATCTCCAGAATACTTTGGGTATTGGGTCATCAGATTTAGCATATGAAAAGGCTAAAAGAGACGAAGCAATAAGACGGAAATAAAACAGACTTCTTATCTTATATAATACAGACGTTACTTCAAAAAAAGAAGATGATTACGTCCTACGCGTCATGCATTTAGTCATGCATATTAACCAATGACTTAAATTCTGCCAAGTCACTGGTTTTCCTGGCTAGCTCAGGCAACCCATTCCATGCTCTAATAGCACTAGGGAAGAAGGAGTATTTGTACAAATTTATCCTAGCATATGGGATGAGGAATGTGCTTTTATCTTTGTGTCTTTCTTAGTATTTTATTAAATTGTTGTTTTTGTAATTGCAGATTATGGTTCAGTGTTTTATGTAGAATTGCTACTTTACTTTTAAGTCTTCTGTCCTGAAGGCTTTCTAAATTTAGTGATGTAACTAAAGGTGTTACTCTAGTCAAATATGAATATTCGTTTGGTATGAATCTCACTGCTCTATTTTGTGTCTTTTCCAGTTTCTTAATGTTTTCTTGAGTTGAGGGGTCTCAAACAGAGTATGCATCTTCTATTATTGGCCTAACCAAGGTTAAATAACATTTTAGCTTTATATTCTATCTCTATGTGTCGCCTTGAAAGAATGCCAGTGAACAGTAGAGCAATACTAATACTTTAAAACAACAACAACCACAACAATAATAACAACAACAACAACATCTTATACGAAATGTCATTGTATCAATCAGTTTGGATTAGTCATGTAATTGAATTTGTAATAGATCTAGACCAACAACAATAAATCTTATTGGACCTCATTCACCCAATCGTAAACAAACAACATTGAGCCACGTGTTTCCCCTATCTCTTCTATAACAAATCACGATCTAATTTTAGCGAAAATCACGTGACAGTCTTTTCCCCGTTGTTTTGTCAATATGATCACGTGACCGTTCTTTTTGGTGAATGGGGTCTATTGTTTTGTTTAGCGCTATTTCAGCCATTTAGCTTTCTTAATTCGCTATGCTCCTATCACTTGTCTGGACCAGGTGGGGAAAATTGAGGGGGGGGGGGGAAGAAAGAGAGGGATATCTGAGTGGATTTTTACTGTAATTGGTTTTTTAAAGCCTTTATAAAAATAAAAAGGGGAACGACCTGAATTCGAACTCGTGGCTCACGCCTCTTAGAGCCGACGTACTAACCACTCTGCAACTCTGCAAGTGTGGTACTTATTACTAGAGAAGATTGTATATATTGTTTGTTTTCAATGTAAAGCGGCGACCTATAAAGGGGACTAATTCAGTTTATACCACCAGTTCAGTCAAGCACAATTTTTTCCCTTGTTCCATAAAAACAGATAATCTGCAAGGTGTAAAAGGGGAAACTACTATGTGGGTTTTTTAAAGAAAAAGAGCTGCCCATTTACAACCATACATCTCAATACTGTAAGACTTATGTACCATTTCCTAAATCAAACAAAATTAATTCATTAACACTAATCAATAAATTAACTTGTTACTTCTATTTTAAATTACATCATGTTTCGTTAGGTACAATGAGTAATTGTGCAAGGTTTTAACCTGATCCGAGAAAAAAGAAGTGGTATAAACAACATGTACAAGATTTGTACCAGACAGACAGACAGACAGGCTGAGAGACGGAGTGAGTTGACATAAGCTTTCTAAAAACAAACTCAAATGGCTGCCTCGCCATTGGGAAACAGTTTTGCGAACTTGAGACAGTCTGCACTCCATCCATTTCAAGTAAAGACAACCTGTATCCCCTGGCAGTCTAGACACTGTCTAGAACATGCCAGTAATGAAAGTCAATATTCTGATGTTTTTTTATTTTTTTTTATTTTTCTTGTAACCATAGCAACATGAAAATATCAAAATGATATAGAACACTTTAAGAAAGAAAACAAAAACTTAATTTTCATTAACGCTCATAGGCGTAGAATCGTATCCTCATCATCATCGTCATCATCATCATCATTATCATCATCATCATCATTATCATCATTATCATCATCATCATCATTATCATCAAACTCGATTAGAGTGAGGGCTTGAGAGGCCCAAATCCTCTCTTGCAAAAGCCCTGGACAGAAACCCTGCTGTCTTGCGTAGTGCATAAATGTCGCCATACAGGTCGAGAATTTTGGGTTTCCCAGACCTGTCGAGACGGAGATCTGCAAGTCTGGGGCAGTCAAACAGAATATGAGGCACGGTTTCCTCTTCTTCCCCGCAGCGGGGGCACCGTGAATCGAAATTTGGCCATAGCCATAAGAAATATGAGCCAACAGGACAGTGGCCTGTCCTGCACTGTGCTATAATAGCTTGCTCAGGCCTGGACAGCCTCCACCACGAGGAAGTGCGGTCAGGGCGCCTCATGCGCTTTTTGGGACTTGTCCCAGCACTCAAACCACTTTTCCATTTCTGTTTTTTTGTATTATAGCCAGGGCTTGATGAAAGCTTACAGCCTGTTCAGTGGGTGGAATTTGCCCTTCCTGGTGGGCCAAAGAGTCTGCTATTGTGTTGCCAGTCACACCTATGTGACTCGGTACCCACTGCATTATTACAGGGGTGCCATAGCGTTGTTTAATGTATTGTATAGACTGGTCTAAATGAATTGTTTTCATTTGGTAAAAGACACATTTTTATGCGTATTAAAACTATAATTTTCAATTTTTAAAATACATTTTTGCACTCAGTCTAGAGCTATTTTTGTTAATGTTTTTTCTTGATCTAAGGCCGACGCCTCATTGTTTCAAATTGAAATTATGTGTTTAGGGATATTTTATTTCCGCCAGAACTCCCAAAATAAGCTCAAATTAAAATAATTTTAAAACAAAAAAAAATCAGAATGGCCACCTGCCAAAAGGAAATGAAGTTCCCCATTCAGCCCTTGAGATCTATGAGCCGATGATGTAAAGGTCTTATGTTCATGTGGCCAACAGTTAACGAGGGTGTCATCTGGCAAGCGTAACGACCAACCGCCTTTACTTTTTTTTTCCCGACTAATGTCAGGTACCCATTACAGCTGGGTGGACCTAAAGATCCCGAAATTTAAAAATCCCAGTCTTCACCAGGATTCAAACCCCCCCCCCCCCCGGTTCAGAAGCCAAGCGCTTTACCGCTTAGCCACAGCGTCTCCTAATAGGAACACTTAGGTTTTAAATAAATTAATAATACACACAAAGTTTTAATAATTATTGCACTTATAATATTAATATAGGCCAGTGTTGTTTTTTTTTATACTGCTGGTAATTGCTGTACAATATAACACTCCATCAGCCAAAAACTTTGAGCTTGACAAAATCTATAAGTTGTTCCAGTCCGTACCAGACAGACAGACAGACAGACAGAGTGAGTTGATATAAGCTATTTAAAAAAGGAATATACATATTGCTAGTTGTATATAAAAAAAAACAAACTCCAGCACTCCCGCACCCCCCCCCCCCCCCGCAAAGAAGTGTTTAACAATAAATGTCAGTTACATGTCTTCTTGCGTGACCACATGTGGTTAACGAGATCAGTTGAAACATGTTCCTTATTCTGTTGATCAGTTGGGGCACCACACATGATCTGTCGACCCTCTCTCTCTCCATTTCTCTCGGTCTTTTACCAGAATTATAATCACTTTCCATCAGAGGCCCGTCCTTTCCTTAATGTTGTCCTCCCATCGCTTCCTCTGTCTGCCTCTTCTTCTTTTGCCTGGTACTGTTCCATGTAGGAAAGTTTCTGCGAGCCCAGATGAACTCATTATCTGGCCACAGTCTCAATTTGGGTTTTCCTTGACAGTGATCATGGGGCATATTAGCCAATGTGATCCTGTTTCGGATTACCACGTTTGTAACATGGACTTGGAATGTGATGCCTAGAATCCTTCTGTAACATCTCCATTCTATGGCTAGAATTTTCCTTTCTAATTCTACTCGACAGAATTTCTACGCAAATAATGAATTTGCGATGATTAAATTTTAGTACTAGATAAAATGTGTTTTAAAATGTAACAGTAGGATTTTTTTTTATTCATTTCAAGCAAAATCACATTTGAAACAAGAATTTCATTAATATATAATGACGAAATTTCTCCCCTCCCCAACGATAAAGTTGCAGGCAACAGTTTTATCCAACCATTTTTATTTTTGCTCTGAGGGACATTTCTGACACCAATGCCACGGGCCAAAATGAGTAAAATAAAAATCCCCAAGTCCAAAGGAACCGAATCGCCGAGGCTTTACTTTGCAATGATGGTAGATATTTCGATGTTAAATATTTCGATGGCAGATATTTTGATGGTAGATATTTCGATGTTACATATTTCGATGGTAGATATTTTGATGGTATATATTTCAATGGTAAATATTTCGATGGCAGATATTTTGATGGCAGATATTTAAATGGTAAATATTTCGATGGCAGATATTTTGATGGTAAATATTTCGATGGCAGATATTTTGATGGTAGATATTTCGAGGTTAGATATTTCAACGGTAGATATTTCGATGGTAGATTTTTATGGTAGGTATTTCAATGGTAGATATTTTGATGGTAGATATTTCAATTGGCCGGACAATACGGTTTCTCGGGCTGGATGTGGCCAGCGCGTCGCAGTCTGGGGATCACTGGACTGTATCATTGAGCGTGAACAGATACAATTCTGAGAGACCGCTGACAACTGTTCCCCTCATTCGGGGCGCAGACGATAGAAGGGTAGAGCGGAGGAGGGAGTAATAATTAGGTCAAGCTAATTCTTTGAGCTACGCCAGGTCACGAACAGTGTGCAATAATTTTTTTTTTTGGGGGGGGGGAACAATGACAAACGTAATGAGTCTTTATAATTAAACATTCTTCCATTGTGCACTAGCCAATCAATAGGGTGGAAAAAAAAAGGAGGCGACTCAACATGTAGTATTGAAGATTTTTGAGGAATTATGCAAAATTCAAAAAAGTTTTTCCTTAACTTGAAAACGAAAAAGAAATAGTTCGGCTTTTTCGTTACAATAACAGGAATACGCAGTTGTTGCAACATCCTATAATGGTGAGAGACCTAAGCCTCACCCAGTTTGATAATACTGACTGGGTAATGACAACACACTCCATAAATTCTTTAAGCATTATATGTAGCAGAAATGTTGGGCTATAATAGTTGCCTTAAAAAAAAAATTAAGGTCAAGCTATTGGTGTGAGATGTAAGTACACATGGGATGTAGGAGGACTTTCACGTATCTAGAGCGGGAAAAAAAGGACAACCAGATGAACGCATGAACTATGAACAATTTCTGAACAAGTTTGACATTTTTTGTTGTCAGGCCATGAGACTTCTTTTGTATTTTTGGCAATGTCCACGTTTCGGTTTGAAAACCTATTTAACACAAACCTTATATTAACTCATTCTGTCTGTCTGTGTGTCTGTCTGGTAAAAATTAAAGTTAAAAGTAAATGTTCTCCTTTCAGAACACGTGGTCCATAGGGCAGATGATTTTAAGATCATCTGTTTCTTTGGCTAACGGTTACGAGCAGGATGTCATGTGGCCCACGACCAACCGCCTTTACTTTCCCCCCAATTAAAGTCAGGTACTCATCAGAGTTGGGTGAACTCAGGGGCGTCCTAAAAATCCAGAAGCTCTAAATCCCAGTCTTCACCGAGTAAAAGCCCATTCTCGGATCCGGCTGCAACTTGACACAATTATTCATTGACATTGACAAGACATGAATCAATAAAAAAAAGTATCTAATTAGACAATTAATTACTGGTTATTCATTATTTTGTTTAATAGCAACCAGGGAAACTAATACTTCAGTATTCACATATAGCGCTAAAGTTGTTGGGTTTAGTCCCCTTAAATAATTGTCAACGCTATTTCTCATTCACGCGTTCTCCGATGAAGTTGATACTTTAAACAATTATTTAGTGTACCTAACAAAACATGAATCAATATAGAAAAATAATAAATTAGTCAGATAATTATTGGTAATTAATTATTTTGTTTGATATCGAATAAGGGAAATAACTTGTACAAAAGTGGTAGATATAGTTTTAAGGACGGAGTTCTTTCCCTTTAGATAAGCTTTGTTTTTGTTTTTTTTAAAGGATTTTAAAAATATTTTGCCTGTTGTTGAGACGAGCTTATACCACAGCGAAGCAGGACGTACTGGCGCAGCCGTTTTGGCGCAGGTGGTAGTTTGGCGCAGCTGTTCTGGCGCAGATGTTCAATAAATCTCTTTTCATTTCAATGAAGAGAAACAATCCAATGTCAACTTCGTCGCAAAAATACATTCTTATTCTATCAAGTAATAAGCGTCTCTCATTACTGTTGATTTCGTCTCCCAGCTAATTCGAGTTTGTGTTTTTTAATGTATAGCCGCGTCACTTCAGAAATTCCCGATTTTAGCTACACGCGCCAGCATATTGAATCACTTCACATGACTAAGTTTGAAGATTCCGATAAGTAACCCTAGTGCGATGGATTGCGCCGTGGTTTCAATATCACAAAGCTCTCCATACAAATTTTCTTCTATAGGGAATGTTCTGGGGGTCAGTATCTTGTTCGGGCTTCTTGATAAAGTATGCAGCTTTAAAGGACATGGTCAGCATTCTCTGTCAACTCTCCACAAGCACATGCTTGGCTGGTTCCAATTTTGTCACGTTTTGGAATATGCGTCGTCTGATTCTGCTGTATCCTGTTCAAGACACACTCTCTAACAGACGCATACATTAATTAATACTCCAAATTTCTCTAAAAATACAACCTTAAACTTAAACCAACAACATCGGAGACGGACCAGACTATAGCCATATAGCTATATCCACAACTGTGTGAGAACGGAACGAAACTTTCAGCAGAGCATCAGCATTATAAATAGCTGGCTTTAGGAAATGGTGGGGGCTGGGGGGGGGAGGCTGTTGTGGCTGGGGAAGAAAGGGAGAGGAATGGGATGAGGAAGTAATTTTCTTATGACAGAGAGTGCTTTGTGTTTTAAAATGTAACAGTAGGACATCTTTTATTCATTTCAAGCAAAATCACATTTGAAACAAAAATGTTATTAATTTATAATGAACTTTAAAACTAAGTGGCGCGGATAATCTACTAGCAACGAAATTTTCATTGTTAAGTCTATCAATGTTAATGAAACCAATAATTCCGGTGGAAAAATAATGGCAGTTGGACTCTACAGTATTCGCTCTAAAACAGGGGTTCTCAACCTGAGGATCGCGACCCCGTAGGGGTCGATTGCGATTTGCCATGGGTCGCCTAAGACCATCGAAAATATGGATGGTTATTGTCTATTCTTCTATTGCTTTAAAGGGGGGGGGGTCGCAGATGAGTGAGGGATTGTAAAAAGGGGACGCCGAGCTTAGAAGGTTGAGAACCGCTGCTTTTAAATACAATTATCAATCAAACTTTTGGCTCCTGTGAAACATTCTGGAAAACTTAATACGACGACTGCGCCCTCGGAAATCTTCGTCACCTTGTTGTCCTTTGTGTTGTGTATGAGATGAAAAAAAAAAGAAAATTACTTACGTCACAAATAATATAACATAACTGGTCATCACTCAAACGTTACCCTTTGCATAAAGCAGCCACTAAGTGAACACAAAATACAACACCCCTAAATTAACTCATGGCGATCCAGAGACGCAGACGATAAGGGGACATTCGAGAGACTGCAGAACAAGCCTGCAGAACAAGCCTGCAGAACAAGCCTGCAGAACAAGCCTGCAGAACAAGCCTGCAGAACAAGCCTGCAGAAAATGCCTGCAGAACAAACCTGCAAAAAATGCCTACAGAACAAGCCTGCAGAACAAGCCTGCAGAACAAGCCTGCAAAACAAACCTGCAGAACAAAAATGCCTGCAGAACAAGCATGCAGAACAAGCATGCAGAACAAGCCTGCAGAAAATGCCTGCAGAACAAGCATGCAGAACAAGCCTGCAGAAAATGCCTGCAGAACAAGCCTGCAGAACAAGTCTGCAGAACAAGCCTGCAGAAAATGACTGCAGAACAAGCCTGCAGAACAAACCTGCAGAACAAACCTGCAGAACAAAAATGCCTGCAGAACAAACCTGCAGAACAAAAATGCCTGCAGAACAAGCATGCAGAACAAGCCTGCAGAAATGCCTGCAGAACAAGCCTGCAGAACAAGCCTGCAGAACAAGTCTGCAGAACAAGCCTGCAGAAAATGCCTGCAGAACAAGCCTGCAGAAAATGCCTGCAGAACAAACCTGCAAAAAATGCCTGCAGAACAAGCCTACAGAACAAGCCTGCAGAAAATGCCAGCAGAACAAGCCTGCATAACAAGCCTGCAGAACAAGCACATATCAACGAAGCCTAGGGGGGAAGCCGCCCACTAAAATGAACCCCAATTTCGATGAGAAATAGAAAATGAAGAACATCTCTTAAGATCCGTAACGGTACAAGTAACCATAGCAACACGAACCAGGCTATCAGAGGCAACTATAAAAGTCACCCACAACATCGACCTCCAGTATGCGCCACGCGGAGCAGAAGAAAAACAGTATGATGGATAAGAACAGTATTAACTCACCGCAGGAAGAAGCCTCTAGACATCAAGAATCGCACCTTGCAAACCCCGGTAGATGCAGACAATACTTCAATACAAGAACCACAACCAGTGCAACCTTAACCTCCAGAAGTCTAAACCAGTGTCAAAGAAAACAACAACACAAAAAAACGCAAACCATAACTCTATGGCTATATCACAAGGTCCTCACAATGTCCTCACAATGTCCTCACAAGGTCCTCACAATGTCCTCACAAGGTCCTCACAATGTCCTCACTAGGTCCTCACAATGTCCTCACAATGCCCTCACAATGTCCTCACAAGGTCCCCACAATGTCCTCACTAGGTCCTCACAATGTCCTCACAAGGTCCTCACAATGTCCTCACAAAGTCCTCACAAGGTCCTCACAAGGTCCTCAGGGCTCGCAATGGCATTTTCGCAGGAAGCTGTAACAGGAGAAAAAAAGGAGAGGCAGACAGAGAAAGCGATGGGAAGACAGCATAAAAGAATGAACGGGCCTGCCATTGAAAGAGGCTCTATCCAAGACAAAAGACAGAGGAATGAAGAAAGACGGTCGACAACTCCCAAACGGTTGAAAAGACTAAGAGATAGGGGAAGACTACAAATATTAAGGCCCACAAGTAAATGCACCACCATACATTCGTTATGCCATCGAATTCAAGTATCGATTACGTTGAATTAAACCGGCCCGTAAATTCGAGTATCACTCCTCCCCCCCCCCCCCCCCAACTCCGACCAACTCTAGGAACTCGTTAGAGCCTTTTTCGAAAACCATATCCAGGTTCTTGTTGTTTTTTTCCCCATGAAATTGCAAGCTGAATAGAGGAATTGTAAAATCAATTGATTTTTTTATTAAAAAATGGCTACAAAACAAATTTGGCGCCAAGAAGTGCTATAAAAATGTATGCAAAAAAAAAAAACATGCTTAAAAAGTGCTTAAACTGGAAGAAAATTCAATCTTATACTTTTCGATATGTCGACTTCACAAAAAAAAAAACATATTCGGTGGAAACTGCAAATCAAAAATCCTTTTCGCTTAATTTAATCATCGCTGCGGTTTCGATCGCAAAAAAAATATCTTAAGTTGTTCCAGACCCAGGGAAGGCCAAATGTTCGTATTTTTTTCGTCCCCCGAAAGTAGGAGAATTAGTGATATGTGAATGGTGAGTGAATGAATGAATAAATCAGTGCCCTTACGTAAATAGATAGATAGATAGATAGATAGATAGATAGATAGATAGATAG